>NC_056454.1:50913054-51020554 GCF_018296145.1 Oncorhynchus tshawytscha
TGACTAAATGGTGTGGCTGACTAAATGGTGTGGTTGACTGGATGGTGTGGTTGACTATGGTGTGGTTGACTGGATGGTGTGTTTGACTGGATGGTGTGGTTGACTAAATGGTGTGGTTGACTGGATGGTGTGGTTGACTGGATGGGGTGGTTGACTGGATGGTGTGGTTGACTGGATGGTGTGGTTGACTAAATGGTGTGGTTGACTGGACTGCATGGTGTGGTTGACTAGATGGTGTGGTTGACTAAATGGTGTGGTTGACTGGATGGTGTGGTTGACTGGTTGACTAAATGGTGTGGTTGACTAAATGGTGTGGTTGACTAAATGGTGTGGTTGACTGGATGGTGTGGTTGACTAAATGGTGTGGTTGACTAAATGGTGCGGTTGACTGGATGGTGTGGTTGACTAAATGGTGTGGTTGACTGGATGGTGTGGTTGACTGGATGGTGTGGTTGACTAAATGGTGTGGTTGACTGGATGGTGTGGTTGACTGGATGGTGTGGTTGACTAAATGGTGTGTTTGACTGGAGGGTGTGGTTGACTGGATGGTGTGTTTGACTGGATGGTGTGGTTGACTGGGATGGATGGTGTGGTTGACTGGATGGTGTGGTTGACTGGATGGTGTGGTTGACTAAATGGTGTGGTTGACTAAATGGTGTGGTTGACTAAATGGTATGGTTGACTAAATGGTGTGTTGACTGCATGGTGTGGTTGACTGCATGGTGTGGTTGACTGGATGGTGTGGTTGACTCAATGATGTGATTGACAAAATGGTATGGTTGACTGGATGGTGTGGTTGACTAAATGGTGTGGTTGACTGGATGGTGTGGTTGACTGGATGGTGTGGTTGACTGGATGGTGTGGTTGACTAAATGGTGTGGTTGACTGGATGGTGTGGTTGACTGGATGGTGTGGTTGTGTGTTGACTGGATGTTGTGGTTGACTAAATGGTGTGGTTGACTGGATGGTGTGGTTGACTAAATGGTGTGGTTGACTGGATGGTGTGGTTGACTAAATGGTGTGGTTGACTGGATGGTGTGGTTGACTGGATGGTGTGGTTGACTAAATTGTGTGGTTGACTAAATGGTGTGGTTGACTAAATGGTGTGGCTGACTAAATGGTGTGGTTGACTGGATGGTGTGGTTGACTAAATGGTGTGGTTGACTGGATGGTGTGGTTGACTGGATGGTGTGGTTGACTAAATGGTGTGGTTGACTAAATTGTGTGGTTGACTAAATGGTGTGGTTGACTAAATGGTGTGGCTGACTAAATGGTGTGGTTGACTGGATGGTGTGGTTGACTGGATGGTGTGTTTGACTGGATGGTGTGGTTGACTAAATGGTGTGGTTGACTGGATGGTGTGGTTGACTGGATGGTAGTTGAGTAAATGGTGTGGTTGACTGGATGGTGTGGTTGACTAAATGGTGTGGTTGACTGGATGGTGTGGTTGACTAAATGGTGTGGTTGACTGGATGGTGTGGTTGACTGGATGGTGTGGTTGACTAAATGGTGTGGTTGACTAAATGGTGTGGTTGACTAAATGGTGTGGTTGACTAAATGGTGTGGTTGACTGCATGGTGTGGTTGACTGCATGGGTGGTTGACTGGATGGTGGTTGACTGGATGGTGTGGTTGACTAAATGGTGTGGTTGACTAAATGGTGTGGTTGACTAAATGGTGTGGCTGACTAAATGGTGTGGTTGACTGGATGGTGTGGTTGAATGGATGGTGTGGTTGACTGGATGGTGTGGTTGACTAAATGGTGTGGTTGACTGGATGGTGTGGTTGACTAAATGGTGTGGTTGACTGGTTGGTGTGGTTGACTGGATGGTGTGGTTGACTGGATGGTGTGGTTGACTAAATGATGTGGTTGACTGGATGGTGTAGTTGACTGGATGGTGTGGTTGACTAAATGGTGTGGTTGACTGGATGTTGTGGTTGATGAAATGGTGTGGTTGACGAAATGGTGTGGTTGACTGGATGGTGTGGTTGACTAAATGGTATGGTTGACTGGATGGTGTGGTTGACTAAATTGTGTGGTTGACTGGATGGTGTGGTTGACTGGATGGTGTGTTTGACTGGATGGTGTGGTTGACTAAATGGTGTGGTTGACTGGATGGTGTGGTTGACTAAATGGTGTGGTTGACTAAATGTGTGGTTGACTAAATGGTGTGGTTGACTAAATGGTGTGGCTGACTAAATGGTGTGGTTGACTGGAAACTGGATATTGTGGTTGACTAAATGGTGTGGTTGACTAAATGGTGTGGTTGACTAAATGGTGTGGTTGACTAAATGGTGGCTGACTAAATGGTGTGGTTGACTGGATGGTGTGGTTGACTAAATGGTGTGGTTGACTGGATGGTGTGGTTGACTGGATGGTGTGGTTGACTGGATGGTGTGGTTGACTAAATGGTGTGGTTGACTAAATGGTGTGGTTGACTGCATGGTGTGGTTGACTGCATGGTGTGGTTGACTGGATGGTGTGGTTGACAATGATGTGGTTGACTAAATGGTGTGGTTGACTGGATGGTGTGGTTGACTAAATGGTGTGGTTGACTGGATGGTGTGGTTGACTAAATGGTGTGGTTGACTGGATGGTGTGGTTGACTGGATGGTGTGGTTGACTGGATGGTGTGGTTGACTAAATGGTGTGGTTGACTAAATGGTGTGGTTGACTGCATGGTGTGGTTGACTAAATGGTGTGGTTGACTGGATGGTGTGGTTGACTAAATGATGTGGTTGACTAAATGGTGTGGTTGACTAAATGGTGTGGTTGACTAAATGGTGTGGTTGACTGGTTGGTGTGGTTGACTGGATGGTGTGGTTGACTGGATGGTGTGGTTGACTAAATGGTGTGGTTGACTGGATGGTGTAGTTGACTGGATGGTGTGACTGACTAAATTGTGTGGTTGACTGGATGTTGTGGTTGACTAAATGGTGTGGTTGACTGGATGGTGTGGTTGACTAAATGGTGTGGTTGACTGGATGGTGTGGTTGACTAAATGGTGTGGTTGACTGGATGGTGTGGTTGACTGGATGGTGTGGTGACTAAATTGACTGGTTGATGGATGGTGTGGTTGACTGGATGTTGTGGTTGACTAAATGGTGTGGTTGACTGGATGGTGTAGTTGACTGGATGGTGTGGTTGACTAAATGGTGTGGTTAACTGGATGGTGTGATTGACTAAATGGTGTGGTTGACTGGATGGTGTGGTTGACTGAATGGTGTGGTTGACTGGATGGTGTGGTTGACTGGATGGTGTGGTTGACTAAATTGTGTGGTTGACTAAATGGTGTGGTTGACTAAATGGTGTGGCTGACTAAATGGTGTGGTTGACTGGAGGGTGTGGTTGACTGGATGGTGTGGTTGACTGGATGGTGTGGTTGACTGGATGGTGTGTTTGACTGGATGGTGTGGTTGACTAAATGGTGTGGTTGACTGGATGGTGTGGTTGACTGGATGGTGTGGTTGACTGGATGGTGTGGTTGACTAAATGGTGTGGTTGACTAAATGGTGTGGTTGACTAAATGGTGTGGTTGACTAAATGGTGTGGTTGACTGCATGGTGTGGTTGACTGCATGGTGTGGTTGACTAGATGGTGTGGTTGACTGAATGGTGTGGTTGACTGGATGGTGTGGTTGACTGGATGGTGTGGTTGACTAAATGGTGTGGTTGACTAAATGGTGTGGTTGACTAAATGGTGTGGTTGACTGGATGGTGTGGTTGACTGGATGGTGTGGTTGACTAAATGGTGTGGTTGACTAAATGGTGCGGTTGACTGGATGGTGTGGTTGACTAAATGGTGTGGTTGACTGGATGGTGTGGTTGACTGGATGGTGTGGTTGACTAAATGGTGTGGTTGACTGGATGGTGTGGTTGACTGGATGGTGTGGTTGACTAAATGGTGTGTTTGACTGGAGGGTGTGGTTGACTGGATGGTGTGTTTGACTGGATGGTGTGTTGACTAAATGGTGTGGTTGACTGGATGGTGTGGTTGACTGGATGGTGTGGTTGACTAAATGGTGTGGTTGACTAAATGGTGTGGTTGACTAAATGGTGTGGTTGACTAAATGGTATGGTTGACTAAATGGTGTGGTTGACTGCATGGTGTGGTTGACTGCATGGTGTGGTTGACTGGATGGTGTGGTTGACTCAATGATGTGATTGACAAAATGGTATGGTTGACTGGATGGTGTGGTTGACTAAATGGTGTGGTTGACTGGATGGTGTGGTTGACTGGATGGTGTGGTTGACTGGATGGTGTGGTTGACTAAATGGTGTGGTTGACTGGATGGTGTAGTTGACTGGATGGTGTGGTTGACTAAATTGTGTGGTTGACTGGATGTTGTGGTTGACTAAATGGTGTGGTTGACTGGATGGTGTGGTTGACTAAATGGTGTGGTTGACTGGATGGTGTGGTTGACTAAATGGTGTGGTTGACTGGATGGTGTGGTTGACTGGATGGTGTGGTTGACTGTGTGGTTGACTAAATGGTGTGGTTGACTAAATGGTGTGGCTGACTAAATGGTGTGGTTGACTGGATGGTGTGGTTGACTAAATGGTGTGGTTGACTGGATGGTGTGGTTGACTGGATGGTGTGGTTGACTAAATGGTGTGGTTGACTAAATTGTGTGGTTGACTAAATGGTGTGGTTGACTAAATGGTGTGGTTGACTAAATGGTGTGGTTGACTGGATGGTGTGGTTGACTGGATGGTGTGGTTGACTGGATGGTGTGGTTGACTAAATGGTGTGGTTGACTAAATGGTGTGGTTGACTGGATGGTGTGGTTGACTAAATGGTGTGGTTGACTGGATGGTGTGGTTGACTGGATGGTATGGTTGACTAAATGGTGTGGTTGACTGGATGGTGTGGTTGACTAAATGGTGTGGTTGACTGGATGGTGTGGTTGACTGGATGGTGTGGTTGACTGGATGGTGTGGTTGACTAAATGGTGTGGTTGACTAAATGGTGTGGTTGACTAAATGGTGTGGTTGACTAAATGGTGTGGTTGACTAAATGGTGTGGTTGACTGGATGGTGTGGTTGACTAAATGGTGTGGTTGACTAAATGGTGTGGTTGACTAAATGGTGGCTGACTAAATGGTGTGGTTGACTGGATGGTGTGGTTGACTGGATGGTGTGGTTGACTGGATGGTGTGGTTGACTAAATGGTGTGGTTGACTAAATGGTGTGGTTGACTAAATGGTGTGGTTGACTAAATGGTGTGGTTGACTGGATGGTGTGGTTGACTGGATGGTGTGGTTGACTGGATGGTGTGGTTGACTAAATGGTGTGGTTGACTGGATGGTGTAGTTGACTGGATGGTGTGGTTGACTAAATGTTGTGGTTGACTGAATGGTGTGGTTGACTAAATGGTGGTTGACTAAATGGTGTGGTTGACTGGATGGTGTGGTTGACTGGATGTTGTGGTTGACTAAATGGTGTGGTTGACTGGATGGTGTGGTTGACTGGATGGTGTGGTTGACTAAATTGTGTGGTTGACTAAATGGTGTGGTTGACTAAATGGTGTGGTTGACTAAATGGTGTGGTTGACTGGAGGGTGTGGTTGACTGGATGGTGTGGTTGACTGGATGGTGTGGTTGACTGGATGGTGGTTGACTGGATGGTGTGGTTGACTAAATGGTGTGGTTGACTGGATGGTGTGGTTGACTGGATGGTGTGGTTGACTGGATGGTGTGGTTGACTAAATGGTGTGGTTGACTAAATGGTGTGGTTGACTAAATGGTGTGGTTGACTAAATGGTGTGGTGACTGCATGGTGTGGTTGACTGCATGGTGTGGTTGACTAGATGGTGTGGTTGACTGAATGGTGTGGTTGACTGGATGGTGTGGTTGACTGGATGGTGTGGTTGACTAAATGGTGTGGTTGACTAAATGGTGTGGTTGACTAAATGGTGTGGTTGACTAAATGGTGTGGTTGACTAAATGGTGTGGTTGACTGGATGGTGTGGTTGACTGGATGGTGTGGTTGACTGGATGGTGTGGTTGACTAAATGGTGTGGTTGACTAAATGGTGTGGTTGACTGCAAATGGTGACTGCATGGTGTGGTTGACTAAATGGTGTGGTTGACTCAATGATGTGGTTGACTAAATGGTGTGGTTGACTGGATGGTGTGGTTGACTAAATGGTGTGGTTGACTGGATGGTGTGGTTGACTAAATGGTGTGGTTGACTGGATGGTGTGGTTGACTGGATGGTGTGGTTGACTGGATGGTGTGGTTGACTAAATGGTGTGGTTGACTAAATGGTGTGGTTGACTGCATGGTGTGGTTGACTGCATGGTGTGGTTGACTGGATGGTGTGGTTGACTCAATGATGTGGTTGACTAAATGGTGTGGTTGACTGGATGGTGTGGTTGACTAAATGGTGTGGTTGACTGGATGGTGTGGTTGACTGGATGGTGTGGTTGACTGGATGGTGTGGTTGACTAAATGGTGTGGTTGACTGGATGGTGGTTGACTAAATGGTGTGGTTGACTAAATGTGTGGTTGACTGGATGGTGTGGTTGACTAAATGGTGTGGTTGACTGGATGGTGTGGTTGACTAAATGGTGTGGTTGACTGGATGGTGTGGTTGACTAAATGGTGTGGTTGACTGGATGGTGTGGTTGACTGGATGGTGTGGTTGACTGGATGGTGTGGTTGACTAAATGGTGTGGTTGACTAAATGGTGTGGTTGACTAAATGGTGTGGCTGACTAAATGGTGTGGTTGACTGGATGGTGTGGTTGACTAAATGGTGTGGTTGACTGGATGGTGTGGTTGACTGGATGGTGTGGTTGACTAAATGGTGTGGTTGACTAAATTGTGTGGTTGACTAAATGGTGTGGTTGACTAAATGGTGTGGCTGACTAAATGGTGTGGTTGACTGGATGGTGTGGTTGACTGGATGGTGTGGTTGACTAAATGTGTTTGACTGGATGGTGTGGTTGACTAAATGGTGTGGTTGACTAAATGGTGTGGTTGACTGGATGGTATGGTTGACTAAATGGTGTGGTTGACTGGATGGTGTGGTTGACTGGATGGTGTGGTTGACTGGATGGTGTGGTTGACTGAATGATGTGGTTGACTGGATGGTGGTTGACTGGATGGTGTGGTTGACTAAATGGTGTGGTTGACTGGATGTTGTGGTTGACTGAAATGGTGTGGTTGACGAAATGGTGTGGTTGACTGGATGGTGTGGTTGACTAAATGGTATGGTTGACTGGATGGTGTGGTTGACTAAATTGTGTGGTTGACTGGATGGTGTGGTTGACTGGATGGTGTGTTTGACTGGATGGTGTGGTTGACTAAATGGTGTGGTTGACTGGATGGTGTGGTTGACTAAATGGTGTGGTTGACTAAATGGTGTGGTTGACTAAATGGTGTGGTTGACTAAATGGTGTGGTTGACTAAATGGTGTGGTTGACTAAATGGTGTGGTTGACTGGATGGTGTGGTTGACTAAATGGTGTGGTTGACTAAATGGTGTGGTTGACTAAATGGTGTGGCTGACTAAATGGTGTGGTTGACTGGATGGTGTGGTTGACTGGATGGTGTGGTTGACTGGATGGTGTGGTTGACTAAATGGTGTGGTTGACTAAATGTGTGGTTGACTAAATGGTGTGGTTGACTAAATGGTGTGGTTGACTGGATGGTGTGGTTGACTGGATGGTGTGGTTGACTAAATGGTGTGGTTGACTAAATGGTGTGGTTGACTAAATGGTGTGGTTGACTGGATGGTGTGGTTGACTGGATGGTGTGGTTGACTGGATGGTGTGGTTGACTAAATGGTGTGGTTGACTAAATGGTGTGGTTGACTAAATGGTGTGGTTGACTGGATGGTGTGGTTGACTAAATGGTGTGGTTGACTAAATGGTGTGGTTGACTAAATGGTGTGGTTGACTAAATGGTGTGGTTGACTGGATGGTGTGGTTGAATGGATGGTGTGGTTGACTGGATGGTGTGGTTGACTAAATGATGTGGTTGACTAAATTGTGTGGTTGACTGGGTGGTGTGGTTGACTAAATGGTGTGGTTGACTGGATGGTGTGGTTGACTGGATGGTGTGGTTGACTGGATGGTGTGGTTGACTAAATGGTGTGGTTGACTGGATGGTGTGGTTGACTGGATGGTGTGGTTGACTAAATGTTGTGGTTGACTGAATGGTGTGGTTGACTAAATGGTGTGGTTGACTAAATGGTGTGGTTGACTGGATGGTGTGGTTGACTGGATGGTGTGGTTGACTAAATGGTGTGGTTGACTGGATGGTGTGGTTGACTGGATGGTGTGGTTGACTAAATTGTGTGGTTGACTAAATGGTGTGGTTGACTAAATGGTGTGGCTGACTAAATGGTGTGGTTGACTAAATGGTGTGGTTGACTGCATGGTGTGGTTGACTGCATGGTGTGGTTGACTGGATGGTGTGGTTGACTAAATGGTGTGGTTGACTAAATGGTGTGGTTGACTGGATGGTGTGGTTGACTAAATGGTGTGGTTGACTGGATGGTGTGGTTGACTGGATGGTGTGGTTGACTGGATGGTGTGGTTGACTAAATGGTGTGGTTGACTGGATGGTGTGGTTGACTGGATGGTTGGTGTGGTTGACTGGATGTGTGGTTGACTAAATGGTGTGGTTGACTGGATGGTGTGGTTGACTAAATGGTGTGGTTGACTAAATGGTGTGGTTGACTAAATGGTGTGGTTGACTGGATGGTGTGGTTGACTGGATGGTGTGGTTGACTAAATGGTGTGGTTGACTAAATGGTGTGGTTGACTAAATGGTGTGGTTGACTAAATGGTGTGGCTGACTAAATGGTGTGGTTGACTGGATGGTGTGGTTGACTAAATGGTGTGGTTGACTGGATGGTGTGGTTGACTGGATGGTGTGGTTGACTAAATGGTGTGGTTGACTAAATTGTGTGGTTGACTAAATGGTGTGGTTGACTAAATGGTGTGGTTGACTAAATGGTGTGGTTGACTGGATGGTGTGGTTGACTGGATGGTTGACTGGATGGTGTGTTTGACTGGATGGTGTGGTTGACTAAATGGTGTGGTTGACTGGATGGTGTGGTTGACTGGTTGACTAAATGGTGTGGTTGACTGGATGGTGTGGTTGACTGGATGGTGTGGTTGACTGGATGGTGTGGTTGACTGGATGGTGTGTTTGACTGGATGGTGTGGTTGACTAAATGGTGTGGTTGACTGGATGGTGTGGTTGACTGGATGGTGTGGTTGACTGGATGGTGTGGTTGACTAAATGGTGTGGTTGACTAAATGGTGTGGTTGACTAAATGGTGTGGTTGACTAAATGGTGTGGTTGACTGCATGGTGTGGTTGACTGCATGGTGTGGTTGACTGGATGGTGTGGTTGACTGAATGGTGTGGTTGACTGGATGGTGTGGTTGACTGGATGGTGTGGTTGACTAAATGGTGTGGTTGACTAAATGGTGTGGTTGACTAAATGGTGTGGTTGACTGGATGGTGTGGTTGACTAAATGGTGTGGTTGACTAAATGGTGTGGTTGACTAAATGGTGTGGTTGACTGGATGGTGTGGTTGACTAAATGGTGTGGTTGACTGGATGGTGTGGTTGACTGGATGGTGTGGTTGACTAAATGGTGTGGTTGACTGGATGGTGTGGTTGACTGGATGGTGTGGTTGACTAAATGGTGTGTTTGACTGAGGGTGTGGTTGACTGGTGTGGTTGACTGGATGGTGTGGTTGACTAAATGGTGTGGTTGACTGGATGGTGTGGTTGACTGGATGGTGTGGTTGACTAAATGGTGTGGTTGACTAAATGGTGTGGTTGACTAAATGGTGTGGTTGACTAAATGGTGTGGTTGACTGCATGGTGTGGTTGACTGCATGGTGTGGTTGACTGGATGGTTGACTCAATGTGGTTGACAAAATGGTGTGGTTGACTGGATGGTGTGGTTGACTAAATGGTGTGGTTGACTGGATGGTGTGGTTGACTGGATGGTGTGGTTGACTGGATGGTGTGGTTGACTAAATGGTGTGGTTGACTGGATGGTGTGGTTGACTGCATGGTGTGGTTGACTGGATGGTGTGGTTGACTGGATGGTGTGGTTGACTAAATGTGTGGTTGACTAAATGGTGTGGTTGACTAAATGGTGTGGTTGACTGGATGGTGTGGTTGACTAAATGGTGTGGTTGACTGGATGGTGTGGTTGACTGGATGGTGTGGTTGACTGGATGGTGTGGTTGACTAAATGGTGTGGTTGACTAAATGGTGTGGTTGACTGCATGGTGTGGTTGACTGCATGGTGTGGTTGACTGGATGGTGTGGTTGACTCAATGATGTGGTTGACTAAATGGTGTGGTTGACTGGATGGTGTGGTTGACTAAATGGTGTGGTTGACTGGATGGTGTGGTTGACTAAATGGTGTGGTTGACTGGATGGTGTGGTTGACTGGATGGTGTGGTTGACTGGATGGTGTGGTTGACTAAATGGTGTGGTTGACTAAATGGTGTGGTTGACTGGATGGTGTGGTTGACTGCATGGTGTGGTTGACTGGATGGTGTGGTTGACTCAATGATGTGGTTGACTAAATGGTGTGGTTGACTGGATGGTGTGGTTGACTAAATGGTGTGGTTGACTGGTTGGTGTGGTTGACTGGATGGTGTGGTTGACTGGATGGTGTGGTTGACTAAATGGTGTGGTTGACTGGATGGTGTGGTTGACTGGATGGTGTGGTTGACTAAATGGTGTGGTTGACTGGATGTTGTGGTTGACTAAATGGTGTGGTTGACTGGATGGTGTGGTTGACTAAATGGTGTGGTTGACTGGATGGTGTGGTTGACTAAATGGTGTGGTTGACTGGATGGTGTGGTTGACTGGATGGTGTGGTTGACTGGATGGTGTGGTTGACTAAATGGTGTGGTTGACTAAATGGTGTGGTTGACTAAATGGTGTGGCTGACTAAATGGTGTGGTTGACTGGATGGTGTGGTTGACTAAATGGTGTGGTTGACTGGATGGTGTGGTTGACTGGATGGTGTGGTTGACTAAATGGTGTGGTTGACTAAATTGTGTGGTTGACTAAATGGTGTGGTTGACTAAATGGTGTGGCTGACTAAATGGTGTGGTTGACTGGAGGGTGTGGTTGACTGGATGGTGTGGTTGACTGGATGGTGTGTTTGACTGGATGGTGTGGTTGACTAAATGGTGTGGTTGACTGGATGGTGTGGTTGACTGGATGGTATGGTTGACTAAATGGTGTGGTTGACTGGATGGTGTGGTTGACTGGATGGTGTGGTTGAATGGATGGTGTGGTTGACTGGATGGTGTGGTTGACTAAATGGTGTGGTTGACTGGATGGTGTGGTTGACTAAATGGTGTGGTTGACTGGTTGGTGTGGTTGACTGGATGGTGTGGTTGACTGGATGGTGTGGTTGACTAAATGATGTGGTTGACTGGATGGTGTAGTTGACTGGATGGTGTGGTTGACTAAATGGTGTGGTTGACTGGATGTTGTGGTTGATGAAATGGTGTGGTTGACGAAATGGTGTGGTTGACTGGATGGTGTGGTTGACTAAATGGTGTGGTTGACTGGATGGTGTGGTTGACTAAATGGTGTGGTTGACTAAATGGTGTGGTTGACTAAATGGTGTGGTTGACTGGATGGTGTGGTTGACTGGATGGTGTGGTTGACTGGATGGTGTGTTTGACTGGATGGTGTGGTTGACTGGATGGTGTGGTTGACTGAATGGTGTGGTTGACTAAATTGTGTGGTTGACTAAATGGTGTGGTTGACTAAATGGTGTGGTTGACTAAATGGTGCGGCTGACTAAATGGTGTGGTTGACTGGATGGTGTGGTTGAATGGATGGTGTGGTTGACTGGATGGTGTGGTTGACTAAATGATGTGGTTGACTAAATTGTGTGGTTGACTAAATTGTGTGGTTGACTGGGTGGTGTGGTTGACTAAATGGTGTGGTTGACTGGATGGTGTGGTTGACTGGATGGTGTGGTTGACTGGATGGTGTGGTTGACTAAATGGTGTGGTTGACTGGATGGTGTGTTTGACTGGATGGTGTGGTTGACTGGATGGTGTGGTTGACTAAATGGTGTGGTTGACTAAATGGTGTGGTTGACTAAATGGTGTGGTTGACTAAATGGTGTGGTTGACTAAATGGTGCGGCTGACTAAATGGTGTGGTTGACTGGATGGTGTGGTTGAATGGATGGTGTGGTTGACTGGATGGTGTGGTTGACTAAATGATGTGGTTGACTAAATGATGTGGTTGACTAAATTGTGTGGTTGACTGGGTGGTGTGGTTGACTAAATGGTGTGGTTGACTGGATGGTGTGGTTGACTGGATGGTGTGGTTGACTGGATGGTGTGGTTGACTAAATGGTGTGGTTGAATGGATGGTGTAGTTGACTGGATGGTGTGGTTGACTAAATGTTGTGGTTGACTGAATGGTGTGGTTGACTAAATGGTGCGGTTGAATAAATGGTGTGGTTGACTGGATGGTGTGGTTGACTGGATGGTGTGGTTGACTAAATGGTGTGGTTGACTGGATGGTGGTTGACTGGATGGTGTGGTTGACTAAATGGTGTGGTTGACTGGATGGTGTGTTGACTAAATGGTGTGGTTGACTGGATGGTGTGGTTGACTGGATGGTGTGGTTGACTAAATGTGTGGTTGACTAAATGGTGTGGTTGACTAAATGGTGTGGCTGACTAAATGGTGTGGTTGACTGGAGGGTGTGGTTGACTGGATGGTGTGGTTGACTGGATGGTGTGGTTGACTGGATGGTGTGTTTGACTGGATGGTGTGGTTGACTAAATGGTGTGGTTGACTGGATGGTGTGGTTGACTGGATGGTGTGGTTGACTGGATGGTGTGGTTGACTAAATGGTGTGGTTGACTAAATGGTGTGGTTGACTAAATGGTGTGGTTGACTAAATGGTGTGGTTGACTAAATGGTGTGGTTGACTGCATGGTGTGGTTGACTAAATGGTGTGGTTGACTAAATGGTGTGGTTGACTGGATGGTGTGGTTGACTGGATGGTGTGGTTGACTAAATGGTGTGGTTGACTAAATGGTGTGGTTGACTAAATGGTGTGGTTGACTGGATGGTGTGGTTGACTGGATGGTGTGGTTGACTAAATGGTGTGGTTGACTGACTGGATGGTGTGGTTGACTAAATGGTGTGGTTGACTGGATGGTGTGGTTGACTGGATGGTGTGGTTGACTAAATGGTGTGGTTGACTGGATGGTGTGGTTGACTGGATGGTGTGGTTGACTAAATGGATGGTGTGGTTGACTGGATGGTGTGGTTGACTGGATGGTGTGTTGACTAAATGGTGTGGTTGACTAAATGGTGTGGTTGACTGGATGGTGTGGTTGACTGGATGGTGTGGTTGACTAAATGGTGTGGTTGACTAAATGGTGTGGTTGACTAAATGGTGTGGTTGACTAAATGGTGTGGTTGACTGCATGGTGTGGTTGACTGCATGGTGTGGTTGACTGGATGGTGTGGTTGACTCAATGATGTGGTTGACAAAATGGTATGGTTGACTGGATGGTGTGGTTGACTAAATGGTGTGGTTGACTAAATGGTGTGGTTGACTGGATGGTGTGGTTGACTGGATGGTGTGGTTGACTAAATGGTGTGGTTGACTGGATGGTGTGGTTGACTGGATGGTGTGGTTGACTAAATTGTGTGGTTGACTGGATGTGTGGTTGACTAAATGGTGTGGTTGACTGGATGGTGTGGTTGACTAAATGGTGTGGTTGACTGGATGGTGTGGTTGACTAAATGGTGTGGTTGACTGGTGTGGTTGACTGGATGGTGTGGTTGACTAAATGGTGTGGTTGACTAAATGGTGTGGTTGACTAAATGGTGTGGTTGACTAAATGGTGTGGTTGACTGGATGGTGTGGTTGACTAAATGGTGTGGTTGACTGGATGGTGTGGTTGACTGGATGGTGTGGTTGACTAAATGGTGTGGTTGACTAAATGTGTGGTTGACTAAATGGTGTGGTTGACTAAATGGTGTGGTTGACTAAATGGTGTGGTTGACTGGATGGTGTGGTTGACTGGATGGTGTGTTTGACTGGATGGTGTGGTTGACTAAATGGTGTGGTTGACTGGATGGTGTGGTTGACTGGATGGTATGGTTGAGTAAATGGTGTGGTTGACTGGATGGTGTGGTTGACTAAATGGTGTGGTTGACTGGATGGTGTGGTTGACTAAATGGTGTGGTTGACTGGATGGTGTGGTTGACTGGATGGTGTGGTTGACTAAATGGTGTGGTTGACTAAATGGTGTGGTTGACTAAATGGTGTGGTTGACTAAATGGTGTGGTTGACTGCATGGTGTGGTTGACTAAATGGTGTGGTTGACTGGATGGTGTGGTTGACTAATGGATGGTGTGGTTGACTAAATGGTGTGGTTGACTAAATGGTGTGGCTGACTAAATGGTGTGGTTGACTGGATGGTGTGGTTGAATGGATGGTGTGGTTGACTGGATGGTGTGGTTGACTAAATGGTGTGGTTGACTGGATGGTGTGGTTGACTAAATGGTGTGGTTGACTAAATGGTGTGGTTGACTGGATGGTGTGGTTGACTGGATGGTGTGGTTGACTGAATGATGTGGTTGACTGGATGGTGGTTGACTGGATGGTGTGGTTGACTAAATGGTGTGGTTGACTGGATGGTGTGGTTGACTAAATGGTGTGGTTGACTGGTTGGTGTGGTTGACTGGATGGTGTGGTTGACTGGATGGTGTGGTTGACTAAATGGTGGTTGACTGGATGGTGTAGTTGACTGGATGGTGTGGTTGACTAAATTGTGTGGTTGACTGGATGTTGTGGTTGACTAAATGGTGTGGTTGACTAAATGGTGTGGTTGACTAAATGGTGTGGTTGACTGGATGGTGTGGTTGACTAAATGGTGTGGTTGACTGGATGGTGTGGTTGACTGGATGGTGTGGTTGACTAAATGGTGTGGTTGACTGGATGGTGTGGTTGACTAAATGGTGTGGTTGACTAAATGGTGTGGTTGACTAAATGGTGTGGTTGACTAAATGGTGTGGCTGACTAAATGGTGTGGTTGACTGGATGGTGTGGTTGACTAGATGGTGTGTTTGACTGGATGGTGTGGTTGACTAAATGGTGTGGTTGACTAAATGGTGTGGTTGACTGGATGGTATGGTTGACTAAATGGTGTGGTTGACTGGATGGTGTGGTTGACTAAATGGTGTGGTTGACTGGATGGTGTGGTTGACTAAATGGTGTGGTTGACTGGATGGTGTGGTTGACTGGATGGTGTGGTTGACTAAATGGTGTGGTTGACTAAATGGTGTGGTTGACTAAATGGTGTGGTTGACTAAATGGTGTGGTTGACTAAATGGTGTGGTTGACTGCATGGTGTGGTTGACTGGATGGTGTGGTTGACTGGATGGTGTGGTTGACTAAATGGTGTGGTTGACTAAATGGTGTGGTTGACTAAATGTGTTGACTAAATGGTGTGGTTGACTGGATGGTGTGGTTGAATGGATGGTGTGGTTGACTGGATGGTGTGGTTGACTAAATGGTGTGGTTGACTGGATGGTGTGGTTGACTAAATGGTGTGGTTGACTAAATGGTGTGGTTGACTGGATGGTGTGGTTGACTGGATGGTGTGGTTGACTAAATGGTGTGGTTGACTGGATGGTGTGGTTGACTGGATGGTGTGGTTGACTAAATGGTGTGGTTGACTGGATGTTGTGGTTGATGAAATGGTGTGGTTGACTGGATGGTGTGGTTGACTGGATGGTGTGGTTGACTAAATGGTATGGTTGACTGGATGGTGTGGTTGACTAAATGTGTGGTTGACTGGATGGTGTGGTTGACTGGATGGTGTGTTTGACTGGATGGTGTGGTTGACTAAATGGTGTGGTTGACTGGATGGTGTGGTTGACTAAATGGTGTGGTTGACTAAATGGTGTGGTTGACTAAATGGTGTGGTTGACTAAATGGTGTGGCTGACTAAATGGTGTGGTTGACTGGATGGTGTGGTTGACTAAATGGTGTGGTTGACTGGATGGGGTGGTTGACTAAATGGTGTGGTTGACTAAATGGTGTGGTTGACTAAATGGTGCGGCTGACTAAATGGTGTGGTTGACTGGATGGTGTGGTTGAATGGATGGTGTGGTTGACTGGATGGTGTGGTTGACTAAATGATGTGGTTGACTAAATTGTGTGGTTGACTGGGTGGTGTGGTTGACTAAATGGTGTGGTTGACTGGATGGTGTGGTTGACTGGATGGTATGGTTGACTAAATGGTGTGGTTGACTGGATGGTGTGGTTGACTAAATGGTGTGGTTGACTGGATGGTGTGGTTGACTGGATGGTGTGGTTGACTGGATGGTGTGGTTGACTAAATGGTGTGGTTGACTAAATGGTGTGGTTGACTAAATGGTGTGGTTGACTAAATGGTGTGGTTGACTAAATGGTGTGGTTGACTAAATGGTGTGGTTGACTAAATGGTGTGGTTGACTAAATGGTGTGGCTGACTAAATGGTGTGGTTGACTGGATGGTGTGGTTGAACTGGATGGTGTGGTTGACTAAATGGTGTGGTTGACTAAATGATGTGGTTGACTAAATTGTGTGGTTGACTAAATGGTGTGGTTGACTAAATGGTGTGGTTGACTGGATGGTGTGGTTGACTGGATGGTGTGGTTGACTGGATGGTGTGGTTGACTAAATGGTGTGGTTGAATGGATGGTGTAGTTGACTGGATGGTGTGGTTGACTAAATGTTGTGGTTGACTGAATGGTGTGGTTGACTAAATGGTGCGGTTGACTAAATGGTGTGGTTGACTGGATGGTGTGGTTGACTGGATGGTGTGGTTGACTAAATGGTGTGGTTGACTGGATGGTGTGGTTGACTGGATGGTGTGGTTGACTAAATGGTGTGGTTGACTAAATGGTGTGGTTGACTAAATGGTGTGGCTGACTAAATGGTGTGGTTGACTGGATGGTGTGGTTGACTGGATGGTGTGGTTGACTGGATGGTGTGGTTGACTGGATGGTGTGGTTGACTGGATGGTGTGGTTGACTGGATGGTGTGGTTGACTGGATGGGTTGGTTGACTGGATGGTGTGGTTGACTGGATGGTGTGGTTGACTAAATGGGGTGGTTGACTAAATGGTGTGGTTGACTAAATGGTGTGGTTGACTAAATGGTGTGGTTGACTGCATGGTGTGGTTGACTGCATGGTGTGGTTGACTAGATGGTGTGGTTGACTGAATGGTGGTTGACTGGATGGTGTGGTTGACTGGATGGTGTGGTTGACTAAATGGTGTGGTTGACTAAATGGTGTGGTTGACTAAATGGTGTGGTTGACTGGATGGTGTGGTTGACTAAATGGTGTGGTTGACTGGATGGTGTGGTTGACTGGATGGTGTGGTTGACTGGATGGTGTGGTTGACTAAATGGTGTGGTTGACTAAATGGTGTGGTTGACTGCATGGTGTGGTTGACTGCATGGTGTGGTTGACTGGATGGTGTGGTTGACTCAATGATGTGGTTGACTAAATGGTGTGGTTGACTGGATGGTGTGGTTGACTAAATGGTGTGGTTGACTGGATGGTGTGGTTGACTAAATGGTGTGGTTGACTGGATGGTGTGGTTGACTGGATGGTGTGGTTGACTGGATGGTGTGGTTGACTAAATGGTGTGGTTGACTAAATGGTGTGGTTGACTGCATGGTGTGGTTGACTGCATGGTGTGGTTGACTGGATGGTGTGGTTGACTCAATGATGTGGTTGACTAAATGGTGTGGTTGACTGGATGGTGTGGTTGACTAAATGGTGTGGTTGACTGGATGGTGTGGTTGACTGGATGGTGTGGTTGACTGGATGGTGTGGTTGACTAAATGGTGTGGTTGACTGGATGGTGTGGTTGACTGGATGGTGTGGTTGACTAAATGTGTGGTTGACTAAATGGTGTGGTTGACTAAATGGTGTGGTTGACTAAATGGTGTGGTTGACTGGATGGTGTGGTTGACTGGATGGTGTGGTTGACTGGATGGTGTGGTTGACTAAATGGTGTGGTTGACTAAATGGTGTGGTTGACTAAATGGTGTGGTTGACTAAATGGTGTGGTTGACTGGATGGTGTGGTTGACTAAATGGTGTGGTTGACTAAATGGTGTGGTTGACTGGATGGTGTGGTTGACTAAATGGTGTGGTTGACTGGATGGTGTGGTTGACTAAATGGTGTGGTTGACTGGATGGTGTGGTTGACTGGATGGTGTGGTTGACTGGATGGTGTGGTTGACTAAATGGTGTGGTTGACTAAATGGTGTGGTTGACTGCATGGTGTGGTTGACTGGCATGGTGTGGTTGACTGGATGGTGTGGTTGACTAAATGGTGTGGTTGACTAAATGGTGTGGTTGACTGGATGGTGTGGTTGACTAAATGGTGTGGTTGACTAAATGGTGTGGTTGACTGGATGGTGTGGTTGACTGGATGGTGTGGTTGACTAAATGGTGTGGTTGACTGGATGGTGTGGTTGACTGGATGGTGTGGTTGACTAAATTGTGTGGTTGACTGGATGTTGTGGTTGACTAAATGGTGTGGTTGACTGGATGGTGTGGTTGACTAAATGGTGTGGTTGACTGGATGGTGTGGTTGACTAAATGGTGTGGTTGACTGGATGGTGTGGTTGACTGGATGGTGTGGTTGACTGGATGGTGTGGTTGACTAAATGTGTGGTTGACTAAATGGTGTGGTTGACTAAATGGTGTGGCTGACTAAATGGTGTGGTTGACTGGATGGTGTGGTTGACTAAATGGTGTGGTTGACTGGATGGTGTGGTTGACTGGATGGTGTGGTTGACTAAATGGTGTGGTTGACTAAATTGTGTGGTTGACTAAATGGTGTGGTTGACTAAATGGTGTGGCTGACTAAATGGTGTGGTTGACTGGATGGTGTGGTTGACTGGATGGTGTGGTTGACTGGATGGTGTGGTTGACTGGATGGTGTGGTTGACTAGATGGTGTGGTTGACTGGATGGTGTGGTTGACTGGATGGTGTGGTTGACTAAATGGTGTGGTTGACTGGATGGTGTGGTTGACTGGATGGTGTGGTTGACTGGATGGTGTGGTTGACTGGATGGTGTGGTTGACTAAATGGTGTGGTTGACTGGATGGTGTGGTTGACTAAATGGTGTGGTTGACTGGATGGTGTGGTTGACTGGATGGTGTGGTTGACTGGATGGTGTGGTTGACTAAATGGTGTGGTTGACTGGATGGTGTGTTTGACTGGATGGTGTGGTTGACTGGATGGTGTGGTTGACTAAATGGTGTGGTTGACTAAATGGTGTGGTTGACTAAATGGTGTGGTTGACTAAATGGTGTGGTTGACTAAATGGTGCGGCTGACTAAATGGTGTGGTTGACTGGATGGTGTGGTTGAATGGATGGTGTGGTTGACTGGATGGTGTGGTTGACTAAATGATGTGGTTGACTAAATGATGTGGTTGACTAAATGGTGTGGTTGACTGGGTGGTGTGGTTGACTAAATGGTGTGGTTGACTGGATGGTGTGGTTGACTGGATGGTGTGGTTGACTGGATGGTGTGGTTGACTAAATGGTGTGGTTGAATGGATGGTGTAGTTGACTGGATGGTGTGGTTGACTAAATGGTGTGGTTGACTGAATGGTGTGGTTGACTAAATGGTGCGGTTGACTAAATGGTGTGGTTGACTGGATGGTGTGGTTGACTGGATGGTGTGGTTGACTAAATGTGTGGTTGACTGGATGGTGTGGTTGACTGGATGGTGTGGTTGACTAAATGGTGTGGTTAACTGGATGGTGTGATTGACTAAATGGTGTGGTTGACTGGATGGTGTGGTTGACTGGATGGTGTGGTTGACTAAATGGTGTGGTTGACTAAATGGTGTGGTTGACTAAATGGTGTGGCTGACTAAATGGTGTGGTTGACTGGATGGTGTGGTTGACTGGATGGTGTGGTTGACTGGATGGTGTGGTTGACTGGATGGTGTGTTTGACTGGATGGTGTGGTTGACTAAATGGTGTGGTTGACTGGATGGTGTGGTTGACTGGATGGTGTGGTTGACTGGATGGTGTGGTTGACTAAATGGTGTGGTTGACTAAATGGTGTGGTTGACTAAATGGTGTGGTTGACTAAATGGTGTGGTTGACTGCATGGTGTGGTTGACTGCATGGTGTGGTTGACTAGATGGTGTGGTTGACTGAATGGTGTGGTTGACTGGATGGTGTGGTTGACTGGATGGTGTGGTTGACTAAATGGTGTGGTTGACTAAATGGTGTGGTTGACTAAATGGTGTGGTTGACTAAATGGTGTGGTTGACTGGATGGTGTGGTTGACTGGATGGTGTGGTTGACTAAATGGTGTGGTTGACTAAATGGTGTGGTTGACTGGATGGTGTGGTTGACTAAATGGTGTGGTTGACTGGATGGTGTGGTTGACTGGATGGTGTGGTTGACTAAATGGTGTGGTTGACTGGATGGTGTGGTTGACTGGATGGTGTGGTTGACTAAATGGTGTGTTTGACTGGTGTGGTTGACTGGATGGTGTGTTTGACTGGATGGTGTGGTTGACTAAATGGTGTGGTTGACTGGATGGTGTGGTTGACTGGATGGTGTGGTTGACTAAATGGTGTGGTTGACTAAATGGTGTGGTTGACTAAATGGTGTGGTTGACTAAATGGTATGGTTGACTAAATGGTGTGGTTGACTGCATGGTGTGGTTGACTGCATGGTGTGGTTGACTGGATGGTGTGGTTGACTCAATGATGTGATTGACAAAATGGTATGGTTGACTGGATGGTGTGGTTGACTAAATGGTGTGGTTGACTGGTTGGTGTGGTTGACTGGATGGTGTGGTTGACTGGATGGTGTGGTTGACTAAATGGTATGGTTGACTGGATGGTGTGGTTGACTGGATGGTGTGGTTGACTAAATTGTGTGGTTGACTGGATGGTGTGGTTGACTAAATGGTGTGGTTGACTGGATGGTGTGGTTGACTAAATGGTGTGGTTGACTGGATGGTGTGGTTGACTAAATGGTGTGGTTGACTGGATGGTGTGGTTGACTAAATGGTGTGGTTGACTAAATGTGTGGTTGACTAAATGGTGTGGTTGACTAAATGGTGTGGTTGACTAAATGGTGTGGTTGACTGGATGGTGTGGTTGACTAAATGGTGTGGTTGACTGGATGGTGTGGTTGACTAAATGGTGTGGTTGACTGGATGGTGTGTGTTGACTGGATAAATGGTTGACTAAATGGTGTGGTTGACTGGATGGTGTGGTTGACTAAATGGTGTGGTTGACTGGATGGTGTGGTTGACTAAATGGTGTGGTTGACTGGATGGTGTGGTTGACTGGATGGTGTGGTTGACTAAATGGTGTGGTTGACTAAATGGTGTGGTTGACTAAATGGTGTGGTTGACTAAATGGTGTGGTTGACTGCATGGTGTGGTTGACTGCATGGTGTGGTTGACTGGATGGTGTGGTTGACTGGATGGTGTGGTTGACTAAATGGTGTGGTTGACTAAATGGTGTGGTTGACTAAATGGTGTGGTTGACTGGATGGTGTGGTTGACTGGATGGTGTGGTTGACTGGATGGTGTGGTTGACTAAATGGTGTGGTTGACTGGATGGTGTGGTTGACTAAATGGTGTGGTTGACTAAATGGTGTGGTTGACTGGATGGTGTGGTTGACTGGATGGTGTGGTTGACTAAATGTGGTTGACTGGGTTGACTGGATGGTGTGGTTGACTAAATGGTGTGGTTGACTGGATGGTGTGGTTGACTAAATGGTGTGGTTGACTAAATGGTGTGGTTGACTGATGGTGTGGTTGACTGGATGGTGTGGTTGACTAAATGGTGTGGTTGACTGGATGGTGTGGTTGACTGGATGGTGTGGTTGACTAAATGGTGTGGTTGACTGGATGGTGTGGTTGACTAAATGGTGTGGTTGACTGGATGGTGTGGTTGACTAAATGGTGTGGTTGACTAAATGGTGTGGTTGACTAAATGGTGTGGTTGACTGGATGGTGTGGTTGACTGGAAATGGTTGACTAAATGGTGTGGTTGACTAAATGGTGTGGTTGACTAAATGGTGTGGTTGACTAAATGGTGTGGTTGACTAAATGGTGTGGTTGACTAAATGGTGTGGCTGACTAAATGGTGTGGTTGACTGGATGGTGTGGTTGACTGGATGGTGTGTTTGACTGGATGGTGTGGTTGACTAAATGGTGTGGTTGACTGGATGGTGTGGTTGACTGGATGGTGTGGTTGACTAAATGGTGTGGTTGACTGGATGGTGTGGTTGACTAAATGGTGTGGTTGACTGGATGGTGTGGTTGACTAAATGGTGTGGTTGACTGGATGGTGTGGTTGACTGGATGGTGTGGTTGACTAAATGGTGTGGTTGACTAAATGGTGTGGTTGACTAAATGGTGTGGTTGACTAAATGGTGTGGTTGACTAAATGGTGTGGTTGACTAAATGGTGTGGTTGACTGGATGGTGTGGTTGACTGGATGGTGTGGTTGACTAAATGGTGTGGTTGACTAAATGGTGTGGTTGACTAAATGGTGTGGTTGACTAAATGGTGTGGTTGACTGGATGGTGTGGTTGACTGGATGGTGTGGTTGACTGGATGGTGTGGTTGACTAAATGGTGTGGTTGACTGGATGGTGTGGTTGACTAAATGGTGTGGTTGACTGGTTGGTGTGGTTGACTGGATGGTGTGGTTGACTGGATGGTGTGGTTGACTAAATGATGTGGTTGACTGGATGGTGTAGTTGACTGGATGGTGTGGTTGACTAAATGGTGTGGTTGACTGGATGTTGTGGTTGATGAAATGGTGTGGTTGACGAAATGGTGTGGTTGACTGGATGGTGTGGTTGACTAAATGGTGGTTGACTGGATGGTGTGGTTGACTAAATGGTGTGGTTGACTGGATGGTGTGGTTGACTGGATGGTGTGTTTGACTGGATGGTGTGGTTGACTAAATGGTGTGGTTGACTGGATGGTGTGGTTGACTAAATGGTGTGGTTGACTAAATGGTGTGGTTGACTAAATGGTGTGGTTGACTAAATGGTGTGGCTGACTAAATGGTGTGGTTGACTGGATGGGGTGGTTGACTGGAATTGTGGTTGACTAAATGGTGTGGTTGACTAAATGGTGTGGTTGACTAAATGGTGTGGTTGACTAAATGGTGCGGCTGACTAAATGGTGTGGTTGACTGGATGGTGTGGTTGAATGGATGGTGTGGTTGACTGGATGGTGTGGTTGACTAAATGATGTGGTTGACTAAATTGTGTGGTTGACTAAATGGTGTGGTTGACTAAATGGTGTGGTTGACTGGATGGTGTGGTTGACTGGATGGTGTGGTTGACTAAATGGTGTGGTTGACTGGATGGTGTGGTTGACTAAATGGTGTGGTTGACTAAATGGTGTGGTTGACTGGATGGTGTGGTTGACTGGATGGTGTGGTTGACTAAATGGTGTGGTTGACTAAATGGTGTGGTTGACTAAATGGTGTGGTTGACTAAATGGTGTGGTTGACTAAATGGTGTGGTTGACTAAATGGTGTGGTTGACTAAATGGTGTGGTTGACTAAATGGTGTGGTTGACTAAATGGTGTGGTTGACTGGATGGTGTGGTTGACTGGATGGTGTGGTTGACTGGATGGTGTGGTTGACTAAATGATGTGGTTGACTAAATTGTGTGGTTGACTAAATGGTGTGGTTGACTAAATGGTGTGGTTGACTGGATGGTGTGGTTGACTGGATGGTGTGGTTGACTGGATGGTGTGGTTGACTGGTTGATGGATGTGGTTGACTGGATGGTGTGGTTGACTAAATGGTGTGGTTGACTAAATGGTGTGGTTGACTAAATGGTGTGGTTGACTAAATGGTGTGGTTGACTGGATGGTGTGGTTGACTGATGTTGTGGTTGACTAAATGGTGTGGTTGACTGGATGGTGTGGTTGACTAAATGGTGTGGTTGACTAAATGTGTGGTTGACTAAATGGTGTGGTTGACTAAATGGTGTTGACTAAATGGTGTGGTTGACTGGATGGTGTGGTTGACTGGATGGTGTGGTTGACTGGATGGTGTGGTTGACTGGATGGTGTGGTTGACTGGATGGTGTGGTTGACTAAATGGTGTGGTTGACTGGATGGTGTGGTTGACTGGATGGTGTGGTTGACTGGATGGTGTGGTTGACTAAATGGGGTGGTTGACTAAATGGTGTGGTTGACTAAATGGTGTGGTTGACTAAATGGTGTGGTTGACTAAATGGTGTGGTTGACTAAATGGTGTGGTTGACTGGATGGTGTGGTTGACTAAATGGTGTGGTTGACTGGATGGTGTGGTTGACTGGATGGTGTGGTTGACTAAATGGTGTGGTTGACTAAATGGTGTGGTTGACTAAATGGTGTGGTTGACTGGATGGTGTGGTTGACTAAATGGTGTGGTTGACTGGATGGTGTGGTTGACTGGATGGTGTGGTTGACTGGATGGTGTGGTTGACTAAATGGTGTGGTTGACTAAATGGTGTGGTTGACTGCATGGTGTGGTTGACTGCATGGTGTGGTTGACTAAATGGTGTGGTTGACTCAATGATGTGGTTGACTAAATGGTGTGGTTGACTGGATGGTGTGGTTGACTAAATGGTGTGGTTGACTGGATGGTGTGGTTGACTAAATGGTGTGGTTGACTGGATGGTGTGGTTGACTGGATGGTGTGGTTGACTGGATGGTGTGGTTGACTAAATGGTGTGGTTGACTAAATGGTGTGGTTGACTGCATGGTGTGGTTGACTGCATGGTGTGGTTGACTGGATGGTGTGGTTGACTAAATGTGTGGTTGACTAAATGGTGTGGTTGACTGGATGGTGTGGTTGACTAAATGGTGTGGTTGACTGGATGGTGTGGTTGACTGGATGGTGTGGTTGACTGGATGGTGTGGTTGACTAAATGGTGTGGTTGACTGGATGGTGTAGTTGACTGGATGGTGTGGTTGACTAAATGGTGTGGTTGACTAAATGGTGTGGTTGACTGGATGGTGTGGTTGACTAAATGGTGTGGTTGACTGGATGGTGTGGTTGACTGGATGGTGTGGTTGACTGGATGGTGTGGTTGACTAAATGGTGTGGTTGACTAAATGGTGTGGTTGACTGCATGGTGTGGTTGACTGCATGGTGTGGTTGACTGGATGGTGTGGTTGACTCAATGATGTGGTTGACTAAATGGTGTGGTTGACTGGATGGTGTGGTTGACTAAATGGTGTGGTTGACTGGATGGTGTGGTTGACTAAATGGTGTGGTTGACTGGATGGTGTGGTTGACTGGATGGTGTGGTTGACTGGATGGTGTGGTTGACTAAATGGTGTGGTTGACTAAATGGTGTGGTTGACTGCATGGTGTGGTTGACTGCATGGTGTGGTTGACTAAATGGTGTGGTTGACTCAATGATGTGGTTGACTAAATGGTGTGGTTGACTGGATGGTGTGGTTGACTAAATGGTGTGGTTGACTGGTTGGTGTGGTTGACTGGATGGTGTGGTTGACTGGATGGTGTGGTTGACTAAATGGTGTGGTTGACTGGATGGTGTGGTTGACTGGATGGTGTGGTTGACTAAATTGTGTGGTTGACTGGATGGTGTGGTTGACTAAATGGTGTGGTTGACTGGATGGTGTGGTTGACTAAATGGTGTGGTTGACTGGATGGTGTGGTTGACTAAATGGTGTGGTTGACTGGATGGTGTGGTTGACTGGATGGTGTGGTTGACTGGATGGTGTGGTTGACTAAATGTGTGGTTGACTAAATGGTGTGGTTGACTAAATGGTGTGGCTGACTAAATGGTGTGGTTGACTGGATGGTGTGGTTGACTAAATGGTGTGGTTGACTGGATGGTGTGGTTGACTGGATGGTGTGGTTGACTAAATGGTGTGGTTGACTAAATTGTGTGGTTGACTAAATGGTGTGGTTGACTAAATGGTGTGGCTGACTAAATGGTGTGGTTGACTGGATGGTGTGGTTGACTAAATGGTGTGGTTGACTGGATGGTGTGTTTGACTGGATGGTGTGGTTGACTAAATGGTGTGGTTGACTGGATGGTGTGGTTGACTGGATGGTATGGTTGACTAAATGGTGTGGTTGACTGGATGGTGTGGTTGACTGGATGGTGTGGTTGAATGGATGGTGTGGTTGACTGGATGGTGTGGTTGACTAAATGGTGTGGTTGACTGGATGGTGTGGTTGACTAAATGGTGTGGTTGACTAAATGGTGTGGTTGACTGGATGGTGTGGTTGACTGGATGGTGTGGTTGACTAAATGGTGTGGTTGACTGGATGGTGTGGTTTGACTGGATGGTGTGGTTGACTGGATGGTGTGGTTGACTAAATGGTGTGGTTGACTAAATGGTGTGGTTGACTAAATGGTGTGGTTGACTAAATGGTGTGGTTGACTAAATGGTGTGGCTGACTAAATGGTGTGGTTGACTGGATGGTGTGGTTGACTGGATGGTGTGGTTGACTGGATGGTGTGGTTGACTAAATGATGTGGTTGACTAAATGATGTGGTTGACTAAATTGTGTGGTTGACTAAATGGTGTGGTTGACTAAATGGTGTGGTTGACTGGATGGTGTGGTTGACTGGATGGTGTGGTTGACTGGATGGTGTGGTTGACTAAATGGTGTGGTTGAATAAATGGTGTGGTTGACTGGATGGTGTGGTTGACTAAATGTTGTGGTTGACTGAATGGTGTGGTTGACTAAATGGTGCGGTTGACTAAATGGTGTGGTTGACTGGATGGTGTGGTTGACTGGATGTTGTGGTTGACTAAATGGTGTGGTTGACTGGATGGTGTAGTTGACTGGATGGTGTGGTTGACTAAATGGTGTGGTTAACTGGATGGTGTGGTTGACTAAATGGTGTGGTTGACTGGATGGTGTGGTTGACTGGATGGTGTGGTTGACTAAATGGTGTGGTTGACTAAATGGTGTGGTTGACTAAATGGTGTGGCTGACTAAATGGTGTGGTTGACTGGAGGGTGTGGTTGACTGGATGGTGTGGTTGACTGGATGGTGTGGTTGACTGGATGGTGTGTTTGACTGGATGGTGTGGTTGACTAAATGGTGTGGTTGACTGGATGGTGTGGTTGACTGGATGGTGTGGTTGACTGGATGGTGTGGTTGACTAAATGGTGTGGGTTGACTAAATGGTGTGGTTGACTAAATGGTGTGGTTGACTAAATGGTGTGGTTGACTGCATGGTGTGGTTGACTGCATGGTGTGGTTGACTAGATGGTGTGGTTGACTGAATGGTGTGGTTGACTGGATGGTGTGGTTGACTGGATGGTGTGGTTGACTAAATGGTGTGGTTGACTAAATGGTGTGGTTGACTAAATGGTGTGGTTGACTGGATGGTGTGGTTGACTGGATGGTGTGGTTGACTGGATGGTGTGGTTGACTAAATGGTGTGGTTGACTAAATGGTGTGGTTGACTGGATGGTGTGGTTGACTAAATGGTGTGGTTGACTGGATGGTGTGGTTGACTGGATGGTGTGGTTGACTAAATGGTGTGGTTGACTGGATGGTGTGGTTGACTGGATGGTGTGGTTGACTAAATGGTGTGTTTGACTGGAGGGTGTGGTTGACTGGATGGTGTGTTTGACTGGATGGTGTGGTTGACTAAATGGTGTGGTGGTTGACTGGATGGTGTGGTTGACTGGATGGTGTGGTTGACTGGATGGTGTGGTTGACTAAATGGTGTGGTTGACTAAATGGTGTGGTTGACTAAATGGTGTGGTTGACTAAATGGTGTGGTTGACTGCATGGTGTGGTTGACTGCATGGTGTGGTTGACTGGATGGTGTGGTTGACTCAATGATGTGATTGACAAAATGGTATGGTTGACTGGATGGTGTGGTTGACTAAATGGTGTGGTTGACTAAATGGTGTGGTTGACTGGATGGTGTGGTTGACTGGATGGTGTGGTTGACTAAATGGTGTGGTTGACTGGATGGTGTGGTTGACTGGATGGTGTGGTTGACTAAATTGTGTGGTTGACTGGATGTTGTGGTTGACTAAATGGTGTGGTTGACTGGATGGTGTGGTTGACTAAATGGTGTGGTTGACTGGATGGTGTGGTTGACTAAATGGTGTGGTTGACTAAATGGTGTGGTTGACTGTTGACTGGATGGTGTGGTTGACTAAATGTGTGGTTGACTAAATGGTGTGGTTGACTAAATGGTGTGGCTGACTAAATGGTGTGGTTGACTGGATGGTGTGGTTGACTAAATGGTGTGGTTGACTGGATGGTGTGGTTGACTGGATGGTGTGGTTGACTAAATGGTGTGGTTGACTAAATGTGTGGTTGACTAAATGGTGTGGTTGACTAAATGGTGTGGTTGACTAAATGGTGTGGTTGACTAAATGGTGTGGTTGACTGGATGGTGTGGTTGACTGGATGGTGTGGTTGACTAAATGGTGTGGTTGACTGGATGGTGTGGTTGACTGGATGGTGTGGTTGACTAAATGTGTGGTTGACTAAATGGTGTGGTTGACTAAATGGTGTGGCTGACTAAATGGTGTGGTTGTGTGGTTGACTGGATGGTGTGGTTGACTGGATGGTGTGGTTGACTGGATGGTGTGTTTGACTGGATGGTGTGGTTGACTAAATGGTGTGGTTGACTGGATGGTGTGGTTGACTGGATGGTGTGGTTGACTGGATGGTGTGGTTGACTAAATGGTGTGGTTGACTAAATGGTGTGGTTGACTAAATGGTGTGGTTGACTAAATGGTGTGGTTGACTGCATGGTGTGGTTGACTGGATGGTGTGGTTGACTAGATGGTGTGGTTGACTGAATGGTGTGGTTGACTGGATGGTGTGGTTGACTGGATGGTGTGGTTGACTAAATGGTGTGGTTGACTAAATGGTGTGGTTGACTAAATGGTGTGGTTGACTGGATGGTGTGGTTGACTAAATGGTGTGGTTGACTGGATGGTGTGGTTGACTGGATGGTGTGGTTGACTGGATGGTGTGGTTGACTAAATGGTGTGGTTGACTAAATGGTGTGGTTGACTGCATGGTGTGGTTGACTAAATGGTGTGGTTGACTGGATGGTGTGGTTGACTAAATGGTGTGGTTGACTAAATGGTGTGGTTGACTGGATGGTGTGGTTGACTAAATGGTGTGGTTGACTGGATGGTGTGGTTGACTAAATGGTGTGGACTGGATGGTGTGGTTGACTGGATGGTGTGGTTGACTGGATGGTGTGGTTGACTAAATGGTGTGGTTGACTAAATGGTGTGGTTGACTAAATGGTGTGGTTGACTAAATGGTGTGGTTGACTGGATGGTGTGGTTGACTAAATGGTGTGGTTGACTAAATGGTGTGGTTGACTAAATGGTGTGGTTGACTAAATGGTGTGGTTGACTAAATGGTGTGGTTGACTAAATGGTGTGGTTGACTGGATGGTGTGGTTGACTAAATGGTGTGGTTGACTGGATGGTGTGGTTGACTAAATGGTGTGGTTGACTAAATTGTGTGGTTGACTAAATGGTGTGGTTGACTGGATGGTGTGGTTGACTAAATGGTGTGGTTGACTGGATGGTGTGGTTGACTGGATGGTGTGGTTGACTGGATGGTGTGGTTGACTAAATGGTGTGGTTGACTAAATGGTGTGGTTGACTGCATGGTGTGGTTGACTAAATGGTGTGGTTGACTGGATGGTGTGGTTGACTCAATGATGTGGTTGACTAAATGGTGTGGTTGACTGGATGGTGTGGTTGACTAAATGGTGTGGTTGACTGGATGGTGTGGTTGACTAAATGGTGTGGTTGACTGGATGGTGTGGTTGACTGGATGGTGTGGTTGACTGGATGGTGTGGTTGACTAAATGGTGTGGTTGACTAAATGGTGTGGTTGACTGCATGGTGTGGTTGACTGCATGGTGTGGTTGACTGGATGGTGTGGTTGACTCAATGATGTGGTTGACTAAATGGTGTGGTTGACTGGATGGTGTGGTTGACTAAATGGTGTGGTTGACTGGTTGGTGTGGTTGACTGGATGGTGTGGTTGACTGGATGGTGTGGTTGACTAAATGGTGTGGTTGACTGGATGGTGTAGTTGACTGGATGGTGTGGTTGACTAAATTGTGTGGTTGACTGGATGTTGTGGTTGACTAAATGGTGTGGTTGACTGGATGGTGTGGTTGACTAAATGGTGTGGTTGACTGGATGGTGTGGTTGACTAAATGGTGTGGTTGACTGGATGGTGTGGTTGACTGGATGGTGTGGTTGACTGGATGGTGTGGTTGACTAAATTGTGTGGTTGACTAAATGGTGTGGTTGACTAAATGGTGTGGTTGACTAAATGGTGTGGTTGACTGGATGGTGTGGTTGACTAAATGGTGTGGTTGACTGGATGGTGTGGTTGACTGGATGGTGTGGTTGACTAAATGGTGTGGTTGACTAAATGGTGTGGTTGACTAAATGGTGTGGTTGACTAAATGGTGTGGTTGACTAAATGGTGTGGTTGACTGGATGGTGTGGTTGACTGGATGGTGTGGTTGACTGGATGGTGTGGTTGACTGGATGGTGTGGTTGACTAAATGGTGTGGTTGACTGGATGGTGTGGTTGACTGGATGGTGTGGTTGACTAAATGGTGTGGTTGACTGGATGGTGTGGTTGACTGGATGGTGTGGTTGAATGGATGGTGTGGTTGACTGGATGGTGTGGTTGACTAAATGGTGTGGTTGACTGGATGGTGTGGTTGACTAAATGGTGTGGTTGACTGGATGGTGTGGTTGACTGGATGGTGTGGTTGACTAAATGGTGTGGTTGACTAAATGGTGTGGTTGACTGGATGGTGGTTGACTGGATGGTGTGGTTGACTGGATGGTGTGGTTGACTAAATGGTGTGGTTGACTAAATGGTGTGGTTGACTAAATGGTGTGGTTGACTAAATGGTGTGGTTGACTAAATGGTGGCTGACTAAATGGTGTGGTTGACTGGATGGTGTGGTTGAATGGATGGTGTGGTTGACTGGATGGTGTGGTTGACTAAATGATGTGGTTGACTAAATGGTGTGGTTGACTAAATTGTGTGGTTGACTAAATGGTGTGGTTGACTAAATGGTGTGGTTGACTGGATGGTGTGGTTGACTGGATGGTGTGGTTGACTGGATGGTGTGGTTGACTAAATGGTGTGGTTGAATGGATGGTGTGGTTGACTGGATGGTGTGGTTGACTAAATGTTGTGGTTGACTGAATGGTGTGGTTGACTAAATGGTGCGGTTGACTAAATGGTGTGGTTGACTGGATGGTGTGGTTGACTGGATGTTGTGGTTGACTAAATGGTGTGGTTGACTGGATGGTGTAGTTGACTGGATTGTGTGGTTGACTAAATGGTGTGGTTAACTGGATGGTGTGGTTGACTAAATGGTGTGGTTGACTGGATGGTGTGGTTGACTGGATGGTGTGGTTGACTAAATTGTGTGGTTGACTAAATGGTGTGGTTGACTAAATGGTGTGGCTGACTAAATGGTGTGGTTGACTGGAGGGTGTGGTTGACTGGATGGTGTGGTTGACTGGATGGTGTGGTTGACTGGATGGTGTGTTTGACTGGATGGTGTGGTTGACTAAATGGTGTGGTTGACTGGATGGTGTGGTTGACTGGATGGTGTGGTTGACTGGATGTGTGTGGTTGACTAAATGGTGTGGTTGACTAAATGGTGTGGTTGACTAAATGGTGTGGTTGACTAAATGGTGTGGTTGACTGCATGGTGTGGTTGACTGCATGGTGTGGTTGACTAGATGGTGTGGTTGACTGAATGGTGTGGTTGACTGGATGGTGTGGTTGACTGGATGGTGTGGTTGACTAAATGGTGTGGTTGACTAAATGGTGTGGTTGACTAAATGGTGTGGTTGACTGGATGGTGTGGTTGACTGGATGGTGTGGTTGACTGGATGGTGTGGTTGACTAAATGGTGTGGTTGACTAAATGGTGTGGTTGACTGGATGGTGTGGTTGACTAAATGGTGTGGTTGACTGGATGGTGTGGTTGACTGGATGGTGTGGTTGACTAAATGGTGTGGTTGACTGGATGGTGTGGTTGACTGGATGGTGTGGTTGACTAAATGGTGTGTTTGACTGGATGGTGTGGTTGACTGGATGGTGTGTTTGACTGGATGGTGTGGTTGACTAAATGGTGTGGTTGACTGGATGGTGTGGTTGACTGGATGGTGTGGTTGACTGGATGGTGTGGTTGACTAAATGGTGTGGTTGACTAAATGGTGTGGTTGACTAAATGGTGTGGTTGACTAAATGGTGTGGTTGACTGCATGGTGTGGTTGACTGCATGGTGTGGTTGACTGGATGGTGTGGTTGACTCAATGATGTGATTGACAAAATGGTATGGTTGACTGGATGGTGTGGTTGACTAAATGGTGTGGTTGACTGGTTGGTGTGGTTGACTGGATGGTGTGGTTGACTGGATGGTGTGGTTGACTAAATGGTGTGGTTGACTGGATGGTGTGGTTGACTGGATGGTGTGGTTGACTAAATGTGTGGTTGACTGGATGTTGTGGTTGACTAAATGGTGTGGTTGACTGGATGGTGTGGTTGACTAAATGGTGTGGTTGACTGGATGGTGTGGTTGACTAAATGGTGTGGTTGACTGGATGGTGTGGTTGACTGGATGGTGTGGTTGACTAAAATGTGTGGTTGACTAAATGGTGTGGTTGACTAAATGGTGTGGCTGACTAAATGGTGTGGTTGACTGGATGGTGTGGTTGACTAAATGGTGTGGTTGACTGGATGGTGTGGTTGACTGGATGGTGTGGTTGACTAAATGGTGTGGTTGACTAAATGTGTGGTTGACTAAATGGTGTGGTTGACTAAATGGTGTGGCTGACTAAATGGTGTGGTTGACTGGATGGTGTGGTTGACTGGATGGTGTGTTTGACTGGATGGTGTGGTTGACTAAATGGTGTGGTTGACTGGATGGTGTGGTTGACTGGATGGTATGGTTGACTAAATGGTGTGGTTGACTGGATGGTGTGGTTGACTAAATGGTGTGGTTGACTGGATGGTGTGGTTGACTAAATGGTGTGGTTGACTGGATGGTGTGGTTGACTGGATGGTGTGGTTGACTAAATGGTGTGGTTGACTAAATGGTGTGGTTGACTAAATGGTGTGGTTGACTAAATGGTGTGGTTGACTGCATGGTGTGGTTGACTGCATGGTGTGGTTGACTGGATGGTGTGGTTGACTAAATGGTGTGGTTGACTAAATGGTGTGGTTGACTAAATGGTGTGGCTGACTAAATGGTGTGGTTGACTGGATGGTGTGGTTGAATGGATGGTGTGGTTGACTGGATGGTGTGGTTGACTAAATGGTGTGGTTGACTGGATGGTGTGGTTGACTAAATGGTGGTTGACTGGTGGTGTGGTTGACTGGATGGTGTGGTTGACTGGATGGTGTGGTTGACTGAATGATGTGGTTGACTGGATGGTGTAGTTGACTGGATGGTGTGGTTGACTAAATGGTGTGGTTGACTGGATGTTGTGGTTGATGAAATGGTGTGGTTGACGAAATGGTGTGGTTGACTGGATGGTGTGGTTGACTAAATGGTATGGTTGACTGGATGGTGTGGTTGACTAAATTGTGTGGTTGACTGGATGGTGTGGTTGACTGGATGGTGTGTTTGACTGGATGGTGTGGTTGACTAAATGGTGTGGTTGACTGGATGGTGTGGTTGACTAAATGGTGTGGTTGACTAAATTGTGTGGTTGACTAAATGGTGTGGTTGACTAAATGGTGTGGCTGACTAAATGGTGTGGTTGACTGGATGGGGTGGTTGACTGGATATTGTGGTTGACTAAATGGTGTGGTTGACTAAATGGTGTGGTTGACTAAATGGTGTGGTTGACTAAATGGTGCGGCTGACTAAATGGTGTGGTTGACTGGATGGTGTGGTTGAATGGATGGTGTGGTTGACTGGATGGTGTGGTTGACTAAATGATGTGGTTGACTAAATTGTGTGGTTGACTGGGTGGTGTGGTTGACTAAATGGTGTGGTTGACTGGATGGTGTGGTTGACTGGATGGTATGGTTGACTAAATGGTGTGGTTGACTGGATGGTGTGGTTGACTAAATGGTGTGGTTGACTGGATGGTGTGGTTGACTGGATGTGTGGTTGACTGGATGGTGTGGTTGACTAAATGGTGTGGTTGACTAAATGGTGTGGTTGACTAAATGGTGTGGTTGACTAAATGGTGTGGTTGACTGCATGGTGTGGTTGACTGGATGGTGTGGTTGACTGGATGGTGTGGTTGACTGGATGGTGTGGTTGACTAAATGGTGTGGTTGACTAAATGGTGTGGTTGACTAAATGGTGTGGTTGACTAAATGGTGTGGTTGACTGGATGGTGTGGTTGACTGGATGGTGTGGTTGACTGGATGGTGTGGTTGACTAAATGGTGTGGTTGACTGGATGGTGTGGTTGACTAAATGGTGTGGTTGACTGGATGGTGTGGTTGACTGGATGGTGTGGTTGACTGGATGGTGTGGTTGACTAAATGGTGTGGTTGACTGGATGGTGGTTGACTGGATGGTGTGGTTGACTAAATGGTGTGGTTGACTGGTTGGTGTGGTTGACTGGATGGTGTGGTTGACTGGATGGTGTGGTTGACTAAATGATGTGGTTGACTGGATGGTGTAGTTGACTAAATGGTGTGGTTGACTAAATGGTGTGGTTGACTAAATGGTGTGGTTGACTAAATGGTGCGGCTGACTAAATGGTGTGGTTGACTGGATGGTGTGGTTGAATGGATGGTGTGGTTGACTGGATGGTGTGGTTGACTAAATGATGTGGTTGACTGTTGATGGTGTGGTTGACTAAATGGTGTGGTTGACTAAATGGTGTGGTTGACTGGATGGTGTGGTTGACTGGATGGTGTGGTTGACTAAATGGTGTGGTTGACTAAATGGTGTGGTTGAACTAAATGGTGTGGTTGACTGGATGGTGTGGTTGACTAAATGGTGTGGTTGACTAAATGGTGTGGTTGACTGGATGGTGTGGTTGACTAAATGGTGTGGTTAACTGGATGGTGTGATTGACTAAATGGTGTGGTTGACTGGATGGTGTGGTTGACTGGAATGGTGTGGTTGACTAAATTGTGTGGTTGACTAAATGGTGTGGTTGACTAAATGGTGTGGCTGACTAAATGGTGTGGTTGACTGGATGGTGTGGTTGACTGGATGGTGTGGTTGACTGGATGGTGTGGTTGACTGGATGGTGTGTTGACTGGATGGTGTGGTTGACTAAATGGTGTGGTTGACTGGATGGTGTGGTTGACTAGATGGTGTGGTTGACTGGATGGTGTGGTTGACTAAATGGTGTGGTTGACTAAATGGTGTGGTTGACTAAATGGTGTGGTTGACCAAATGGTGTGGTTGACTGCATGGTGTGGTTGACTGCATGGTGTGGTTGACTAGATGGTGTGGTTGACTGAATGGTGTGGTTGACTGGATGGTGTGGTTGACTGGATGGTGTGGTTGACTAAATGGTGTGGTTGACTAAATGGTGTGGTTGACTAAATGGTGTGGTTGACTGGATGGTGTGGTTGACTGGATGGTGTGGTTGACTGGATGGTGTGGTTGACTAAATGGTGTGGTTGACTAAATGGTGTGGTTGACTGGATGGTGTGGTTGACTAAATGGTGTGGTTGACTGGATGGTGTGGTTGACTGGATGGTGTGGTTGACTAAATGGTGTGGTTGACTGGATGGTGTGGTTGACTGGATGGTGTGGTTGACTAAATGGTGTGGTTGACTGGAGGGTGTGGTGACTGGATGGTGTGTTTGACTGGATGGTGTGGTTGACTAAATGGTGTGGTTGACTGGATGGTGTGGTTGACTGGATGGGGTGGTTGACTGGATATTGTGGTTGACTAAATGGTGTGGTTGACTAAATGGTGTGGTTGACTAAATGGTGTGGTTGACTAAATGGTGCGGCTGACTAAATGGTGTGGTTGACTGGATGGTGTGGTTGAATGGATGGTGTGGTTGACTGGATGGTGTGGTTGACTAAATGATGTGGTTGACTAAATTGTGTGGTTGACTGGGTGGTGTGGTTGACTAAATGGTGTGGTTGACTGGATGGTGTGGTTGACTGGATGGTGTGGTTGACTGGATGGTGTGGTTGACTAAATGGTGTGGTTGAATGGATGGTGTAGTTGACTGGATGGTGTGGTTGACTAAATGTTGTGGTTGACTGAATGGTGTGGTTGACTAAATGGTGCGGTTGACTAAATGGTGTGGTTGACTGGATGGTGTGGTTGACTGGATGTTGTGGTTGACTAAATGGTGTGGTTGACTGGATGGTGTGGTTGACTGGATGGTGTGGTTGACTAAATGGTGTGGTTGACTGGATGGTGTGGTTGACTAAATGGTGTGGTTGACTGGATGGTGTGGTTGACTGGATGGTGTGGTTGACTAAATTGTGTGGTTGACTAAATGGTGTGGTTGACTAAATGGTGTGGTTGACTGGATGGTGTGGTTGACTAAATTGTGTGGCTGACTGGGTGGTGTGGTTGACTAAATGGTGTGGTTGACTGGATGGTGTGGTTGACTGGATGGTGTGGTTGACTGGATGGTGTGGTTGACTAAATGGTGTGGTTGAATGGATGGTGTAGTTGACTGGATGGTGTGGTTGACTAAATGTTGTGGTTGACTGAATGGTGTGGTTGACTAAATGGTGCGGTTGACTAAATGGTGTGGTTGACTGGATGGTGTGGTTGACTGGATGTTGTGGTTGACTAAATGGTGTGGTTGACTGGATGGTGTAGTTGACTGGATGGTGTGGTTGACTAAATGGTGTGGTTAACTGGATGGTGTGATTGACTAAATGGTGTGGTTGACTGGATGGTGTGGTTGACTGGATGGTGTGGTTGACTAAATTGTGTGGTTGACTAAATGGTGTGGTTGACTAAATGGTGTGGCTGACTAAATGGTGTGGTTGACTGGATGGTGTGGTTGACTGGATGGTGTGGTTGACTGGATGGTGTGGTTGACTGGATGGTGTGTTTGACTGGATGGTGTGGTTGACTAAATGGTGTGGTTGACTGGATGGTGTGGTTGACTGGATGGTGTGGTTGACTGGATGGTGTGGTTGACTAAATGGTGTGGTTGACTAAATGGTGTGGTTGACTAAATGGTGTGGTTGACTAAATGGTGTGGTTCACTGCATGGTGTGGTTGACTGCATGGTGTGGTTGACTAGATGGTGTGGTTGACTGAATGGTGTGGTTGACTGGATGGTGTGGTTGACTGGATGGTGTGGTTGACTAAATGGTGTGGTTGACTGGAGGGTGTGGTTGACTGGATGGTGTGTTTGACTGGATGGTGTGGTTGACTAAATGGTGTGGTTGACTGGATGGTGTGGTTGACTGGATGGTGTGGTTGACTGGATGGTGTGGTTGACTAAATGGTGTGGTTGACTAAATGGTGTGGTTGACTAAATGGTGTGGTTGACTAAATGGTGTGGTTGACTGCATGGTGTGGTTGACTGCATGGTGTGGTTGACTGGATGGTGTGGTTGACTCAATGATGTGGTTGACTAAATGGTGTGGTTGACTGGATGGTGTGGTTGACTAAATGGTGTGGTTGACTGGTTGGTGTGGTTGACTGGATGGTGTGGTTGACTGGATGGTGTGGTTGACTAAATGGTGTGGTTGACTGGATGGTGTGTTGACTAAATGGTGTTGACTGGATGGTGTGGTTGACTGGATGGTGTGGTTGACTGGATGGTGTGGTTGACTAAATGGTGTGGTTGACTGGGTTGACTAAATGGTGTGGTTGACTAAATGGTGTGGTTGACTGGATGGTGTGGTTGACTAAATGGTGTGGTTGACTGGATGGTGTGGTTGACTAAATGGTGTGGTTGACTGGATGGTGTGGTTGACTAAATGGTGTGGTTGACTAAATGGTGTGGTTGACTGGATGGTGTGGTTGACTAAATGGTGTGGTTGACTAAATGGTGTGGTTGACTAAATTGTGTGGTTGACTAAATGGTGTGGTTGACTAAATGGTGTGGCTGACTAAATGGTGTGGTTGACTGGATGGTGTGGTTGACTGGATGGTGTGGTTGACTGGATGGTGTGTTTGACTGGATGGTGTGGTTGACTAAATGGTGTGGTTGACTGGATGGTGTGGTTGACTGGATGGTATGGTTGACTAAATGGTGTGGTTGACTGGATGGTGTGGTTGACTAAATGGTGTGGTTGACTGGATGGTGTGGTTGACTGGATGGTGTGGTTGACTGGATGGTGTGGTTGACTAAATGGTGTGGTTGACTAAATGGTGTGGTTGACTAAATGGTGTGGTTGACTAAATGGTGTGGTTGACTGCATGGTGTGGTTGACTGCATGGTGTGGTTGACTGGCTGGTGTGGTTGACTGGATGGTGTGGTTGACTGGATGGTGTGGTTGACTAAATGGTGTGGTTGACTAAATGGTGTGGTTGACTAAATGGTGTGGCTGACTAAATGGTGTGGTTGACTGGATGGTGTGGTTGAATGGATGGTGTGGTTGACTGGATGGTGTGGTTGACTAAATGGTGTGGTTGACTGGATGGTGTGGTTGACTAAATGGTGTGGTTGACTGGTTGGTGTGGTTGACTGGATGGTGTGGTTGACTGGATGGTGTGGTTGACTAAATGATGTGGTTGACTGGATGGTGTAGTTGACTGGATGGTGTGGTTGACTAAATGGTGTGGTTGACTGGATGTTGTGGTTGATGAAATGGTGTGGTTGACGAAATGGTGTGGTTGACTGGATGGTGTGGTTGACTAAATGGTATGGTTGACTGGATGGTGTGGTTGACTAAATTGTGTGGTTGACTAAATGGTGTGGTTGACTAAATGGTGTGGTTGACTGGATGGTGTGGTTGACTGGATGGTGTGGTTGACTGGATGGTGTGTTTGACTGGATGGTGTGGTTGACTGGATGGTGTGGTTGACTAAATGGTGTGGTTGACTAAATGGTGTGGTTGACTAAATGGTGTGGTTGACTAAATGGTGTGGTTGACTAAATGGTGTGGTTGACTAAATGGTGTGGCTGACTAAATTGTGTGGTTGACTGGATGGTGTGGTTGAATGGATGGTGTGGTTGACTGGATGTGTGGTTGACTAAATGATGTGGTTGACTAAATGGTGTGGTTGACTAAATGGTGTGGTTGACTAAATGGTGTGGCTGACTAAATGGTGTGGTTGACTGGATGGTGTGGTTGACTGGATGGTGTGGTTGACTGGATGGTGTGGTTGACTAAATGGTGTGGTTGAATGGATGGTGTAGTTGACTGGATGGTGTGGTTGACTAAATGTTGTGGTTGACTGAATGGTGTGGTTGACTAAATGGTGCGGTTGACTAAATGGTGTGGTTGACTGGATGGTGTGGTTGACTGGATGTTGTGGTTGACTAAATGGTGTGGTTGACTGGATGGTGTAGTTGACTGGATGGTGTGGTTGACTAAATGGTGTGGTTAACTGGATGGTGTGATTGACTAAATGGTGTGGTTGACTGGATGGTGTGGTTGACTGGATGGTGTGGTTGACTAAATTGTGTGGTTGACTAAATGGTGTGGTTGACTAAATGGTGTGGCTGACTAAATGGTGTGGTGGTGACTGGAGGGTGTGGTTGACTGGATGGTGTGGTTGACTGGATGGTGTGGTTGACTGGATGGTGTGTTTGACTGGACTGGTTGACTAAATGGTGTGGTTGACTGGATGGTGTGGTTGACTGGATGGTGTGGTTGACTGGATGGTGTGGTTGACTAAATGGTGTGGTTGACTAAATGGTGTGGTTGACTAAATGGTGTGGTTGACTAAATGGTGTGGTTGACTGCATGGTGTGGTTGACTGCATGGTGTGGTTGACTGGATGGTGTGGTTGACTAAATGGTGTGGTTGACTAAATGGTGGTTGACTGGATGGTGTGGTTGACTAAATGGTGTGGTTGACTAAATGGTGTGGTTGACTAAATGGTGTGGTTGACTGGATGGTGTGGTTGACTGGATGGTGTGGTTGACTGGATGGTGTGGTTGACTAAATGGTGTGGTTGACTAAATGGTGTGGTTGACTGGATGGTGTGGTTGACTAAATGGTGTGGTTGACTGGATGGTGTGGTTGACTGGATGGTGTGGTTGACTAAATGGTGTGGTTGACTGGATGGTGTGGTTGACTGGATGGTGTGTTTGACTGGATGGTGTGGTTGACTAAATGGTGTGGTTGACTGGATGGTGTGGTTGACTGGATGGTGTGGTTGACTGGATGGTGTGGTTGACTGGATGGTGTGGTTGACTAAATGGTGTGGTTGACTAAATGGTGTGGTTGACTAAATGGTGTGGTTGACTAAATGGTGTGGTTGACTGCATGGTGTGGTTGACTAAATGGTGTGGTTGACTGGATGGTGTGGTTGACTGGATGGTGTGGTTGACTAAATGGTGTGGTTGACTGGATGGTGACTGGATGGTGTGTTTGACTGGATGGTGTGGTTGACTAAATGGTGTGGTTGACTGGATGGTGTGGTTGACTGGATGGTGTGGTTGACTGGATGGTGTGGTTGACTGGATGGTGTGGTTGACTAAATGGTGTGGTTGACTAAATGGTGTGGTTGACTAAATGGTGTGGCTGACTAAATGGTGTGGTTTACTGGATGGTGTGGTTGACTGGATGGTGTGGTTGACTGGATGGTGTGGTTGACTGGATGGTGTGGTTGACTGGATGGTGTGGTTGACTAAATGGTGTGGTTGACTAAATGGTGTGGCTGACTAAATGGTGTGGTTGACTGGATGGTGTGGTTGACTGGATGGTGTGGTTGACTGGATGGTGTGGTTGACTAAATTATGTGGTTGACTAAATGGTGTGGTTGACTGGATGGTGTGGTTGACTAAATGGTGTGGTTGACTGGATGGTGTGGTTGACTGGATGGTGTGGTTGACTAAATGGTGTGGTTGACTGGATGGTGTGGTTGACTGGATGGTGTGGTTGACTAAATGGTGTGGTTGACTAAATGGTGTGGTTGACTAAATGGTGTGGTTGACTGGATGGTGTGGTTGACTGGATGGTGTGGTTGACTGGATGGTGTGGTTGACTAAATGGTGTGGTTGACTAAATGGTGTGGTTGACTGGATGGTGTGGTTGACTAAATGGTGTGGTTGACTGGATGGTGTGGTTGACTGGATGGTGTGGTTGACTAAATGGTGTGGTTGACTGGATGGTGTGGTTGACTGGATGGTGTGGTTGACTAAATGGTGTGGTTGACTGGATGGTGTGGTTGACTGGATGGTGTGGTTGACTGGATGGTGTGGTTGACTGGATGGTGTGTTTGACTGGATGGTGTGGTTGACTAAATGGTGTGGTTGACTGATGGTGTGGTTGACTGGATGGTGTGGTTGACTGGATGGTGTGGTTGACTAAATGGTGTGGTTGACTAAATGGTGTGGTTGACTAAATGGTGTGGTTGACTGCATGGTGTGGTTGACTGCATGGTGTGGTTGACTGGATGGTGTGGTTGACTGGATGGTGTGGTTGACTGGATGGTGTGGTTGACTGGATGGTGTGGTTGACTAAATGGTGTGGTTGACTAATTGGTGTGGTTGACTAAATGGTGTGGTTGACTGGATGGTGTGGTTGACTGGATGGTGTGGTTGACTGGATATGGTGTGGTTGACTAAATGGTGTGGTTGACTAAATGGTGTGGTTGACTGGATGGTGTGGTTGACTAAATGGTGTGGTTGACTGGATGGTGTGGTTGACTGGATGGTGTGGTTGACTAAATGGTGTGGTTGACTGGATGGTGTGGTTGACTGGATGGTGTGGTTGACTAAATGGTGTGGTTGACTAAATGGTGTGGTTGACTAAATGGTGTGGTTGACTGGATGGTGTGGTTGACTGGATGGTGTGGTTGACTGGATGGTGTGGTTGACTAAATGGTGTGGTTGACTAAATGGTGTGGTTGACTGGATGGTGTGGTTGACTAAATGGTGTGGTTGACTGGATGGTGTGGTTGACTGGATGGTGTGGTTGACTAAATGGTGTGGTTGACTGGATGGTGTGGTTGACTGGATGGTGTGGTTGACTAAATGGTGTGGTTGACTGGAGGGTGTGGTGGGACTGGATGGTGTGGTTGACTGGATGGTGTGGTTGACTGGATGGTGTGTTTGACTGGATGGTGTGGTTGACTAAATGGTGTGGTTGACTGGATGGTGTGGTTGACTGGATGGTGTGGTTGACTGGATGGTGTGGTTGACTAAATGGTGTGGTTGACTAAATGGTGTGGTTGACTAAATGGTGTGGTTGACTAAATGGTGTGGTTGACTGCATGGTGTGGTTGACTGCATGGTGTGGTTGACTGGATGGTGTGATTGACTGGATGGTGTGGTTGACTGGATGGTGTGGTTGACTAAATGGTGTGGTTGACTAAATGGTGTGGTTGACTAAATGGTGTGGTTGACTGGATGGTGTGGTTGACTGGATGGTGTGGTTGACTGGATGGTGTGGTTGACTAAATGGTGTGGTTGACTAAATGGTGTGGTTGACTGGATGGTGTGGTTAACTAAATGGTGTGGTTGACTGGATGGTGTGGTTGACTGGATGGTGTGGTTGACTAAATGGTGTGGTTGACTGGATGGTGTGGTTGACTGGATGGTGTGGTTGACTAAATGGTGTGGTTGACTGGATGGTGTGGTTGACTGGATGGTGTGGTTGACTGGATGGTGGTTTGACTGGATGGTGTGGTTGACTAAATGGTGTGGTTGACTGGATGTTGTTGTGTTGGTATGGTTGACTAAATATTGTGGTTGACTGGATGGTGTGGTTGACTAAATGGTGTGGTTGACTGGATGGTGTGGTTGACTAAATGGTGTGGTTGACTGGATGGTGTGGTTGACTAAATGGTGTGGTTGACTGGATGGTGTGGTTGACTAAATGGTGTGGTTGACTGGATGGTGTGGTTGACTAAATGGTGTGGTTGACTGGATGGTGTGGTTGACTGGATGGTGTGGTTGACTGGATGGTGTGGTTGACTGGATGGTGTGGTTGACTGGATGGTGTGGTTGACTAAATGGTGTGGTTGACTAAATGGTGTGGTTGACTGGATGTGGTTGACTATTGTGGTTGACTAAATGGTGTGGTTGACTGGATGGTGTGGTTGACTGGATGGTGTGGTTGACTAAATGGTGTGGTTGACTGGATGGTGTGGTTGACTGGATGGTGTGGTTGACTAAATGGTGTGGTTGACTGGATGGTGTGGTTGACTAAATGGTGTGGTTGACTGGATGGTGTGGTTGACTAAATGGTGTGGTTGACTGGATGGTGTGGTTGACTAAATGGTGTGGTTGACTGGATGGTGTGGTTGACTAAATGGTGTGGTTGACTGGATGGTGTGGTTGACTAAATGGTGTGGTTGACTGGATGGTGTGGTTGACTGGATGGTGTGGTTGACTGGATGGTGTGGTTGACTAAATTGTGTGGTTGACTAAATGGTGTGGTTGACTAAATGGTGTGGCTGACTAAATGGTGTGGTTGACTGGATGGTGTGGTTGACTAAATGGTGTGGTTGACTGGATGGTGTGGTTGACTGGATGGTGTGGTTGACTGGATGGTGTGGTTGACTAAATGGTGTGGTTGACTAAATTGTGTGGTTGAGTAAATGGTGTGGTTGACTAAATGGTGTGGCTGACTAAATGGTGTGGTTGACTGGAGGGTGTGGTTGACTGGAAGGTGTGGTTGACTGGATGGTGTGTTTGACTGGATGGTGTGGTTGACTAAATGGTGTGGTTGACTGGATGGTGTGGTTGACTGGATGGTATGGTTGACTAAATGGTGTGGTTGACTGGATGGTGTGGTTGACTAAATGGTGTGGTTGACTGGATGGTGTGGTTGACTGGATGGTGTGGTTGACTGGATGGTGTGGTTGACTAAATGGTGTGGTTGACTAAATGGTGTGGTTGACTAAATGGTGTGGTTGACTAAATGGTGTGGTTGACTGCATGGTGTGGTTGACTGCATGGTGTGGTTGACTGGATGGTGTGGTTGACTGGATGGTGTGGTTGACTGGATGGTGTGGTTGACTAAATGGTGTGGTTGACTAAATGGTGTGGTTGACTAAATGGTGTGGCTGACTAAATGGTGTGGTTGACTGGATGGTGTGGTTGAATGGATGGTGTGGTTGACTGGATGGTGTGGTTGACTAAATGGTGTGGTTGACTGGATGGTGTGGTTGACTAAATGGTGTGGTTGACTGGTTGGTGTGGTTGACTGGATGGTGTGGTTGACTGGATGGTGTGGTTGACTGAATGATGTGGTTGACTGGATGGTGTAGTTGACTGGATGGTGTGGTTGACTAAATGGTGTGGTTGACTGGATGTTGTGGTTGATGAAATGGTGTGGTTGACGAAATGGTGTGGTTGACTGGATGGTGTGGTTGACTAAATGGTATGGTTGACTGGATGGTGTGGTTGACTAAATTGTGTGGTTGACTAAATGGTGTGGTTGACTAAATGGTGTGGCTGACTAAATGGTGTGGTTGACTGGATGGTGTGGTTGACTGGATGGTGTGGTTGACTGGGTGGTGTGTTTGACTGGATGATGTGGTTGACTAAATGGTGTGGTTGATTGGATGGTGTGGTTGACTGGATGGTATGGTTGACTAAATGTTGTGGTTGACTGGATGGTGTGGTTGACTGGATGGTGTGGTTGACTAAATTGTGTGGTTGACTAAATGGTGTGGTTGACTAAATGGTGTGGCTGACTAAATGGTGTGGTTGACTAAATGGTGTGGCTGACTAAATGGTGTGGTTGACTGGATGTTGTGGTTGACTGGATGGTGTGGTTGACTGGATGGTGTGGTTGACTGGATGGTGTGGTTGACTAAATGGTGTGGTTGACTGGATGGTGTGGTTGACTGGATGGTGTGGTTGACTGGATGGTGTGGTTGACTAAATGGTGTGGTTGACTAAATGGTGTGGTTGACTAAATGGTGTGGTTGACTAAATGGTGTGGTTGACTAAATGGTGTGGTTGACTGCATGGTGTGGTTGACTGCATGGTGTGGTTGACTAAATGGTGTGGTTGACTGGATGGTGTGGTTGACTGGATGGTGTGGTTGACTAAATGGTGTGGTTGACTGGAGGGTGTGGTTGACTGGATGGTGTGGTTGACTGGATGGTGTGGTTGACTGGATGGTGTGTTTGACTGGATGGTGTGGTTGACTAAATGGTGTGGTTGACTGGATGGTGTGGTTGACTGGATGGTGTGGTTGACTGGATGGTGTGGTTGACTAAATGGTGTGGTTGACTAAATGGTGTGGTTGACTAAATGGTGTGGTTGACTGCATGGTGTGGTTGACTGCATGGTGTGGTTGACTGGATGGTGTGGTTGACTGGATGGTGTGGTTGACTGGATGGTGTGGTTGACTGGATGGTGTGGTTGACTAAATGGTGTGGTTGACTAATTGGTGTGGTTGACTAAATGGTGTGGTTGACTGGATGGTGTGGTTGACTGGATGGTGTGGTTGACTAATAGTGTGGTTGACTAAATGGTGTGGTTGACTAAATGGTGTGGTTGACTGGATGGTGTGGTTGACTAAATGGTGTGGTTGACTGGATGGGTGGTTGACTGGATGGTGTGGTTGACTAAATGGTGTGGTTGACTGGATGGTGTGGTTGACTAAATGGTGTGGTTGACTAAATGGTGTGGTTGACTAAATGGTGTGGCTGACTAAATGGTGTGGTTGACTGGATGGTGTGGTTGAATGGATGGTGTGGTTGACTGGATGGTGTGGTTGACTAAATGGTGTGGTTGACTGGATGGTGTGGTTGACTAAATGGTGTGGTTGACTGGTTGGTGTGGTTGACTGGATGGTGTGGTTGACTGGATGGTGTGGTTGACTAAATGATGTGGTTGACTGGATGGTGTAGTTGACTGGATGGTGTGGTTGACTAAATGGTGTGGTTGACTGGATGTTGTGGTTGATGAAATGGTGTGGTTGACTGAAATGGTGTGGTTGACTGGATGGTGTGGTTGACTAAATGGTATGGTTGACTGGATGGTGTGGTTGACTAAATTGTGTGGTTGACTAAATGGTGTGGTTGACTAAATGGTGTGGCTGACTAAATGGTGTGGTTGACTGGATGGTGTGGTTGACTGGATGGTGTGGTTGACTGGATGGTGTGTTTGACTGGATGGTGTGGTTGACTAAATGGTGTGGTTGACTGGATGGTGTGGTTGACTGGATGGTGTGGTTGACTAAATGGTGTGGTTGACTGGATGGTGTGGTTGACTGGATGGTGTGGTTGACTAAATGTGTGGTTGACTAAATGGTGTGGTTGACTAAATGGTGTGGCTGACTAAATGGTGTGGTTGACTAAATGGTGTGGCTGACTAAATGGTGTGGTTGACTGGATGGTGTGGTTGACTGGATGGTGTGGTTGACTGGATGGTGTGTTTGACTGGATGATGTGGTTGACTAAATGGTGTGGTTGACTGGATGGTGTGGTTGACTGGATGGTGTGGTTGACTGGATGGTGTGGTTGACTGGATGGTGTGGTTGACTAAATGGTGTGGTTGACTAAATGGTGTGGTTGACTAAATGGTGTGGTTGACTAAATGGTGTGGTTGACTAAATGGTGTGGTTGACTAAATGGTGTGGTTGACTGCATGGTGTGGTTGACTGCATGGTGTGGTTGACTAAATGGTGTGGTTGACTGGATGGTGTGGTTGACTGGATGGTGTGGTTGACTAAATGGTGTGGTTGACTGGAGGGTGTGGTTGACTGGATGGTGTGGTTGACTGGATGGTGTGGTTGACTGGATGGTGTGTTTGACTGGATGGTGTGGTTGACTAAATGGTGTGGTTGACTGGATGGTGTGGTTGACTGGATGGTGTGGTTGACTGGATGGTGTGGTTGACTAAATGGTGTGGTTGACTAAATGGTGTGGTTGACTAAATGGTGTGGTTGACTGCATGGTGTGGTTGACTGCATGGTGTGGTTGACTGGATGGTGTGGTTGACTGGATGGTGTGGTTGACTGGATGGTGTGGTTGACTGGATGGTGTGGTTGACTAAATGGTGTGGTTGACTAATTGGTGTGGTTTGACTAAATGGTGTGGTTGACTGGATGGTGTGGTTGACTGGATGGTGTGGTTGACTGGATAGTGTGGTTGACTAAATGGTGTGGTTGACTAAATGGTGTGGTTGACTGGATGGTGTGGTTGACTAAATGGTGTGGTTGACTGGATGGTGTGGTTGACTGGATGGTGTGGTTGACTAAATGGTGTGGTTGACTGGATGGTGTGGTTGACTGGATGGTGTGGTTGACTAAATGGTGTGGTTGACTAAATGGTGTGGTTGACTAAATGGTGTGGTTGACTGGATGGTGTGGTTGACTGGATGGTGTGGTTGACTGGATAGTGTGGTTGACTAAATGGTGTGGTTGACTAAATGGTGTGGTTGACTGGATGGTGTGGTTGACTAAATGGTGTGGTTGACTGGATGGTGTGGTTGACTGGATGGTGTGGTTGACTAAATGGTGTGGTTGACTGGATGGTGTGGTTGACTGGATGGTGTGGTTGACTAAATGGTGTGGTTGACTGGAGGGTGTGGTTGACTGGATGGTGTGGTTGACTGGATGGTGTGGTTGACTGGATGGTGTGTTTGACTGGATGGTGTGGTTGACTAAATGGTGTGGTTGACTGGATGGTGTGGTTGACTGGATGGTGTGGTTGACTGGATGGTGTGGTTGACTAAATGGTGTGGTTGACTAAATGGTGTGGTTGACTAAATGGTGTGGTTGACTAAATGGTGTGGTTGACTGCATGGTGTGGTTGACTGCATGGTGTGGTTGACTGGATGGTGTGGTTGACTGGATGGTGTGGTTGACTGGATGGTGTGGTTGACTAAATGGTGTGGTTGACTAAATGGTGTGGTTGACTAAATGGTGTGGTTGACTGGATGGTGTGGTTGACTGGATGGTGTGGTTGACTGGATGGTGTGGTTGACTAAATGGTGTGGTTGACTAAATGGTGTGGTTGACTGGATGGTGTGGTTAACTAAATGGTGTGGTTGACTGGATGGTGTGGTTGACTGGATGGTGTGGTTGACTAAATGGTGGGTTGACTGGATGGTGTGGTTGACTGGATGGTGTGGTTGACTAAATGGTGTGGTTGACTGGATGGTGTGGTTGACTGGATGGTGTGGTTGACTGGATGGTGTGTTTGACTGGATGGTGTGGTTGACTAAATGGTGTGGTTGACTGGATGGTGTTGTTGACTAAATGGTATGGTTGACTAAATATTGTGGTTGACTGGATGGTGTGGTTGACTAAATGGTGTGGTTGACTGGATGGTGTGGTTGACTAAATGGTGTGGTTGACTGGATGGTGTGGTTGACTAAATGGTGTCGTTGACTGGATGGTGTGGTTGACTAAATGGTGTGGTTGACTGGATGGTGTGGTTGACTAAATGGTGTGGTTGACTGGATGGTGTGGTTGACTGGATGGTGTGGTTGACTGGATGGTGTGGTTGACTGGATGGTGTGGTTGACTGGATGGTGTGGTTGACTAAATGGTGTGGTTGACTAAATGGTGTGGTTGACTGGATGGTGTGGTTGACTAAATGGTGTGGTTGACTGGATGGTGTGGTTGACTGGATGGTGTGGTTGACTAAATGGTGTGGTTGACTGGATGGTGTGGTTGACTGGATGGTGTGGTTGACTAAATGGTGTGGTTGACTGGATGGTGTGGTTGACTGGATGGTGTGGTTGACTGGATGGTGTGTTTGACTGGATGGTGTGGTTGACTAAATGGTGTGGTTGACTGGAAATGTTGTTGACTGGATGGTATGGTTGACTAAATGGTGTGGTTGACTGGATGGTGTGGTTGACTAAATGGTGTGGTTGACTGGATGGTGTGGTTGACTAAATGGTGTGGTTGACTGGATGGTGTGGTTGACTAAATGGTGTGGTTGACTGGATGGTGTGGTTGACTAAATGGTGTGGTTGACTGGATGGTGTGGTTGACTAAATGGTGTGGTTGACTGGATGGTGTGGTTGACTGGATGGTGTGGTTGACTGGATGGTGTGGTTGACTAAATTGTGTGGTTGACTAAATGGTGTGGTTGACTAAATGGTGTGGCTGACTAAATGGTGTGGTTGACTGGATGGTGTGGTTGACTAAATGGTGTGGTTGACTGGATGGTGTGGTTGACTGGATGGTGTGGTTGACTGGATGGTGTGGTTGACTAAATGGTGTGGTTGACTAAATGGTGTGGTTGACTAAATGGTGTGGTTGACTAAATGGTGTGGCTGACTAAATGGTGTGGTTGACTGGATGGTGTGGTTGACTGGATGGTGTGGTTGACTGGATGGTGTGTTTGACTGGATGGTGTGGTTGACTAAATGGTGTGGTTGACTGGATGGTGTGGTTGACTGGATGTTATGGTTGACTAAATGGTGTGGTTGACTGGATGGTGTGGTTGACTAAATGGTGTGGTTGACTGGATGGTGTGGTTGACTGGATGGTGTGGTTGACTGGATGGTGTGGTTGACTAAATGGTGTGGTTGACTAAATGGTGTGGTTGACTAAATGGTGTGGTTGACTAAATGGTGTGGTTGACATGGTGTGGTTGACTGCATGGTGTGGTTGACTGGATGGTGTGGTTGAATGGTGGTGTGGTTGACTGGATGGTGTGGTTGACTAAATGGTGTGGTTGACTGGATGGTGTGGTTGACTAAATGGTGTGGTTGACTGGTTGGTGTGGTTGACTGGATGGTGTGGTTGACTGGATGGTGTGGTTGACTAAATGATGTGGTCGACTGGATGGTGTAGTTGACTGGATTGTGTGGTTGACTAAATGGTGTGGTTGACTGGATGTTGTGGTTGATGAAATGGTGTGGTTGACGAAATGGTGTGGTTGATTTGGATGGTGTGGTTGACTAAATGGTATGGTTGACTGGATGGTGTGGTTGACTAAATTGTGTGGTTGACTAAATGGTGTGGTTGACTAAATGGTGTGGCTGACTAAATGGTGTGGTTGACTGGATGGGGTGGTTGACTGGATATTGTGGTTGACTAAATGGTGTGGTTGACTAAATGGTGTGGTTGACTAAATGGTGCGGCTGACTAAATGGTGTGGTTGACTGGATGGTGTGGTTGAATGGATGGTGTGGTTGACTGGATGGTGTGGTTGACTAAATGATGTGGTTGACTAAATTGTGTGGTTGACTAAATGGTGTGGTTGACTGGATGGTGTGGTTGACTGGATGGTGTGGTTGACTGGATGGTGTGGTTGACTAAATGGTGTGGTTGACTGGATGGTGTGGTTGACTAAATGGTGTGGTTGACTGGATGGTGTGGTTGACTAAATGGTGTGGTTGACTGGATGGTGTGGTTGACTAAATGGTGTGGTTGACTGGATGGTGTGGTTGACTAAATGGTGTGGTTGACTGGATGGTGTGGTTGACTGGATGGTGTGGTTGACTGGATGGTGTGGTTGACTAAATTGTGTGGTTGACTAAATGGTGTGGTTGACTAAATGGTGTGGCTGACTAAATGGTGTGGTTGACTGGATGGTGTGGTTGACTAAATGGTGTGGTTGACTGGATGGTGTGGTTGACTGGATGGTGTGGTTGACTGGATGGTGTGGTTGACTAAATGGTGTGGTTGACTAAATTGTGTGGTTGAGTAAATGGTGTGGTTGACTAAATGGTGTGGCTGACTAAATGGTGTGGTTGACTAAATGGTGTGGTTGACTAAATGGTGTGGCTGACTAAATGGTGTGGTTGACTGGATGGTGTGGTTGACTGGATGGTGTGGTTGACTGGATGGTGTGTTTGACTGGATGATGTGGTTGACTAAATGGTGTGGTTGACTGGATGGTGTGGTTGACTGGATGGTATGGTTGACTAAATGGTGTGGTTGACTGGATGGTGTGGTTGACTGGATGGTGTGGTTGACTAAATGGTGTGGTTGACTAAATGGTGTGGTTGACTAAATGGTGTGGCTGACTAAATGGTGTGGTTGACTAAATGGTGTGGCTGACTAAATGGTGTGGTTGACTGGATGTTGTGGTTGACTGGATGGTGTGGTTGACTGGATGGTGTGTTTGACTGGATGATGTGGTTGACTAAATGGTGTGGTTGACTGGATGGTGTGGTTGACTGGATGGTATGGTTGACTAAATGGTGTGGTTGACTGGATGGTGTGGTTGACTGGATGGTGTGGTTGACTAAATTGTGTGGTTGACTAAATGGTGTGGTTGACTAAATGGTGTGGCTGACTAAATGGTGTGGTTGACTGGATGGTGTGGTTGACTGGATGGTGTGGTTGACTGGATGGTGTGGTTGACTGGATGGTGTGTTTGACTGGATGGTGTGGTTGACTAAATGGTGTGGTTGACTGGATGGTGTGGTTGACTGGATGGTGGGTGGTTGACTGGATGGTGTGGTTGACTAAATGGTGTGGTTGACTGGATGGTGTGGTTGACTGGATGGTGTGTTTGACTGGATGGTGTGGTTGACTAAATGGTGTGGTTGACTGGATGGTGTGGTTGACTAAATGGTGTGGTTGACTGGATGGTGTGGTTGACTGGATGGTGTGGGTGGTTGACTGGATGGTGTGGTTGACTAAATGGTGTGGTTGACTGGATGGTGTGGTTGACTGGATGGTGTGTTTGACTGGATGGTGTGGTTGACTAAATGGTGTGGTTGACTGGATGGTGTGGTTGACTAAATGGTGTGGTTGACTAAATTGTGTGGTTGACTAAATGGTGTGGTTGACTAAATGGTGTGGCTGACTAAATGGTGTGGTTGACTGGATGGGGTGGTTGACTGGATATTGTGGTTGACTAAATGGTGTGGTTGACTAAATGGTGTGGTTGACTAAATGGTGTGGCTGACTAAATGGTGTGGTTGACTGGATGGTGTGGTTGAATGGATGGTGTGGTTGACTAAATGGTGTGGTTGACTAAATGGTGTGGTTGACTGGATGGTGTGGTTGACTAAATGGTGTGGTTGACTGGATGGTGTGGTTGACTGGATGGTGTGGTTGACTGGATGGTGTGGTTGACTAAATGGTGTGGTTGACTAAATGGTGTGGTTGACTAAATGGTGTGGTTGACTAAATGGTGTGGTTGACTAAATGGTGTGGCTGACTAAATGGTGTGGTTGACTGGATGGTGTGGTTGAATGGATGGTGTGGTTGACTGGATGGTGTGGTTGACTAAATGGTGTGGTTGACTGGATGGTGTGGTTGACTAAATGGTGTGGTTGACTGGTTGGTGTGGTTGACTGGATGGTGTGGTTGACTGGATGGTGTGGTTGACTAAATGATGTGGTCGACTGGATGGTGTAGTTGACTGGATTGTGTGGTGACTAAATGGTGTGGTTGACTGGATGTTGTGGTTGATGAAATGGTGTGGTTGACGAAATGGTGTGGTTGATTTGGATGGTGTGGTTGACTAAATGGTATGGTTGACTGGATGGTGTGGTTGACTAAATGGTGTGGTTGACTAAATGGTGTGGTTGACTAAATGGTGTGGCTGACTAAATGGTGTGGTTGACTGGATGGTGTGGTTGACTGGATGGTGTGGTTGACTGGATGGTGTGTTTGACTGGATGATGTGGTTGACTAAATGGTGTGGTTGACTGGATGGTGTGGTTGACTGGATGGTATGGTTGACTAAATGGTGTGGTTGACTGGATGGTGTGGTTGACTGGATGGTGTGGTTGACTAAATTGTGTGGTTGACTAAATGGTGTGGTTGACTAAATGGTGTGGCTGACTAAATGGTGTGGTTGACTAAATGGTGTGGCTGACTAAATGGTGTGGTTGACTGGATGGTGTGGTTGACTGGATGGTGTGGTTGACTGGATGGTGTGTTTGACTGGATGATGTGGTTGACTAAATGGTGTGGTTGACTGGATGGTGTGGTTGACTGGATGGTATGGTTGACTAAATGGTGTGGTTGACTGGATGGTGTGGTTGACTGGATGGTGTGGTTGACTAAATTGTGTGGTTGACTAAATGGTGTGGTTGACTAAATGGTGTGGCTGACTAAATGGTGTGGTTGACTGGATGGTGTGGTTGACTGGATGGTGTGGTTGACTGGATGGTGTGGTTGACTGGATGGTGTGTTTGACTGGATGGTGTGGTTGACTAAATGGTGTGGTTGACTGGATGGTGTGGTTGACTGGATGGTGTGGGTGGTTGACTGGATGGTGTGGTTGACTAAATGGTGTGGTTGACTGGATGGTGTGGTTGACTGGATGGTGTGTTTGACTGGATGGTGTGGTTGACTAAATGGTGTGGTTGACTGGATGGTGTGGTTGACTAAATGGTGTGGTTGACTAAATTGTGGGGTTGGCTGGATGGTGTGGTTGACTGGATGGTGTGGGTGGTTGACTGGATGGTGTGGTTGACTAAATGGTGTGGTTGACTGGATGGTGTGGTTGACTGGATGGTGTGTTTGACTGGATGGTGTGGTTGACTAAATGGTGTGGTTGACTGGATGGTGTGGTTGACTAAATGGTGTGGTTGACTAAATTGTGTGGTTGACTAAATGGTGTGGTTGACTAAATGGTGTGGCTGACTAAATGGTGTGGTTGACTGGATGGGGTGGTTGACTGGATATTGTGGTTGACTAAATGGTGTGGTTGACTAAATGGTGTGGTTGACTAAATGGTGCGGCTGACTAAATGGTGTGGTTGACTGGATGGTGTGGTTGAATGGATGGTGTGGTTGACTGGATGGTGTGGTTGACTAAATGGTGTGGTTGACTGGATGGTGTGGTTGACTAAATGGTGTGGTTGACTGGATGGTGTGGTTGACTGGATGGTGTGGTTGACTGGATGGTGTGGTTGACTAAATGGTGTGGTTGACTAAATGGTGGTTGACTGGATGGTGTGGTTGACTAAATGGTGTGGTTGACTGGATGGTGTGGTTGACTGGATGGTGTGGTTGACTAAATGGTGTGGTTGACTAAATGGTGTGGTTGACTAAATGGTGTGGTTGACTAAATGGTGTGGTTGACTAAATGGTGTGGTTGACTGCATGGTGTGGTTGACTGGATGGTGTGGTTGACTCAATGATGTGATTGACAAAATGGTATGGTTGACTGGATGGTGTGGTTGACTAAATGGTGTGGTTGACTGGTTGGTGTGGTTGACTGGATGGTGTGGTTGACTGGATGGTGTGGTTGACTAAATGGTGTGGTTGACTGGATGGTGTAGTTGACTGGATGGTGTGGTTGACTAAATTGTGTGGTTGACTGGATGTTGTGGTTGACTAAATGGTGTGGTTGACTGGATGGTGTGGTTGACTAAATGGTGTGGTTGACTGGATGGTGTGGTTGACTAAATGGTGTGGTTGACTGGATGGTGTGGTTGACTGGATGGTGTGGTTGACTAAATTGTGTGGTTGACTAAATGGTGTGGTTGACTAAATGGTGTGGCTGACTAAATGGTGTGGTTGACTGGATGGTGTGGTTGACTAAATGGTGTGGTTGACTGGATGGTGTGGTTGACTGGATGGTGTGGTTGACTAAATGGTGTGGTTGACTAAATTGTGTGGTTGACTAAATGGTGTGGTTGACTAAATGGTGTGGCTGACTAAATGGTGTGGTTGACTGGATGGTGTGGTTGACTGGATGGTGTGGTTGACTGGATGGTGTGTTTGACTGGATGGTGTGGTTGACTAAATGGTGTGGTTGACTGGATGGTGTGGTTGACTAAATGGTGTGGTTGACTGGATGGTGTGGTTGACTGGATGGTGTGGTTGACTGGATGGTGTGTTTGACTGGATGATGTGGTTGACTAAATGGTGTGGTTGACTGGATGGTGTGGTTTACTGGATGGTATGGTTGACTAAATGGTGTGGTTGACTGGATGGTGTGGTTGACTGGATGGTGTGGTTGACTAAATTGTGTGGTTGACTAAACGGTGTGGTTGACTAAATGGTGTGGCTGACTAAATGGTGTGGTTGACTGGATGGTGTGGTTGACTGCATGGTGTGGTTGACTGGATGGTGTGGTTGACTCAATGATGTGATTGACAAAATGGTATGGTTGACTGGATGGTGTGGTTGACTAAATGGTGTGGTTGACTGGTTGGTGTGGTTGACTGGATGGTGTGGTTGACTGGATGGTGTGGTTGACTAAATGGTGTGGTTGACTGGATGGTGTAGTTGACTGGATGGTGTGGTTGACTAAATTGTGTGGTTGACTGGATGTTGTGGTTGACTAAATGGTGTGGTTGACTGGATGGTGTGGTTGACTAAATGGTGTGGTTGACTGGATGGTGTGGTTGACTAAATGGTGTGGTTGACTGGATGGTGTGGTTGACTGGATGGTGTGGTTGACTAAATTGTGTGGTTGACTAAATGGTGTGGTTGACTAAATGGTGTGGCTGACTAAATGGTGTGGTTGACTGGATGGTGTGGTTGACTAAATGGTGTGGTTGACTGGATGGTGTGGTTGACTGGATGGTGTGGTTGACTAAATGGTGTGGTTGACTAAATTGTGTGGTTGACTAAATGGTGTGGTTGACTAAATGGTGTGGCTGACTAAATGGTGTGGTTGACTGGATGGTGTGGTTGACTGGATGGTGTGTTTGACTGGATGGTGTGGTTGACTAAATGGTGTGGTTGACTGGATGGTGTGGTTGACTGGATGGTATGGTTGACTAAATGGTGTGGTTGACTGGATGGTGTGGTTGACTAAATGGTGTGGTTGACTGGATGGTGTGGTTGACTAAATGGTGTGGTTGACTGGATGGTGTGGTTGACTGGATGGTGTGGTTGACTAAATGGTGTGGTTGACTAAATGGTGTGGTTGACTAAATGGTGTGGTTGACTAAATGGTGTGGTTGACTTTACCATCACATAGTGTTATCTATACCATCACATAGTGTTATATAAAACAGTATGCTGTCTTTACCATCACATAGTGTTATCTAAAACAGCATGCTGTCTGTACCATCACATAGTGTTATCTATACAATCACATAGTGTTATCTAAAACAGCATGCTGTCTATACCATCACATAGTGTTATCTATACCATCACATAGTGTTATCTAAAACAGCATGCTGTCTATACCATCACATAGTGTTATCTATACGATCACATATTGTTATCTATACCATCAAATAGTGTTATCTAAAACAGCATGCTGTCTATACCATCACATAGTGTTATCTATACCATCACATAGTGTTATCTATACCATAACATAGTGCTGTCTATACCATCACATAGTGTTATCTATACCATCACACAGTGTTATCTAAAACAGTATGCTGTCTATACCATCACATAGTGTTATCTATACCATAACATAGTGCTGTCTATACCATCACATAGTGTTATCTATACCATCACATAGTGTTATCTATACCATCACATAGTGTTATCTATACCATCACATAGTGTTATCTAAAACATTATGCTGTCTATACCATCACATAGTGTTATCTATACCATCACATAGTGTTATCTATACCATCACATAGTGTTATCTAAAACAGTATGCTGTCTATACCATCACATAGTGTTATCTATACCATCACATATTGTTATCTATACCATCACATAGTGTTATCTATACCATCACAAAGTGTTATCTATACCATCACATAGTGTTATCTATACCATAACATAGTGCTGTCTATACCATCACATAGTGTTATCTATACCATCACACAGTGTTATCTAAAACAGTATGCTGTCTATACCATCACATAGTGTTATCTATACCATAACATAGTGCTGTCTATACCATCACATAGTGTTATCTATACCATCACATAGTGTTATCTATATCATCACATAGTGTTATCTATATGATCACACAGTGTTATCTAAAACAGCATGCTGTCTATACCATCACATGGTGTTATCTATACCATCCCATAGTGTTATCTAAAACAGTATGCTGTCTATACCATCATATAGTGTTATCTATACCATCACATAGTGTTATCTAAAACAGTATGCTGTCTATACCATCACATAGTGTTATCTATACCATAACATAGTGTTATCTATACCATCACATAGTGTTATCTAAAACAGTATGCTGTCTATACCATCACATAGTGTTATCTATACCATCACATAGTGTTATCTAAAACAGTATGCTGTCTATACCATCACATAGTGTTATCTATACCATCACATAGTGTTATCTATACCATCACATAGTGTTATCTAAAACAGCATGCTGTCTATACCATCACATAGTGTTATCTATACGATCACATATTGTTATCTATACCATCAAATAGTGTTATCTAAAACAGCATGCTGTCTGTACCATCACATAGTGTTATCTATACCATCACATAGTGTTATCTAAAACAGCATGCTGTCTATACCATCACATAGTGTTATCTATACCATCACATAGTGTTATCTATACCATAACATAGTGCTGTCTATACCATCACATAGTGTTATCTATACCATCACACAGTGTTATCTAAAACAGTATGCTGTCTATACCATCACATAGTGTTATCTATACCATAACATAGTGCTGTCTATACCATCACATAGTGTTATCTATACCATCACACAGTGTTATCTAAAACAGTATGCTGTCTATACCATCACATAGTGTTATCTATACCATCACATAGTGTTATCTAAAACATTATGCTGCCTATACCATCACATAGTGTTATCTATACCATCACATAGTGTTATCTATACCATCACATAGTGTTATCTAAAACAGTATGCTGTCTATACCATCACATAGTGTTATCTATACCATCACATATTGTTATCTATACCATCACATAGTGTTATCTATACCATCACAAAGTGTTATCTATACCATCACATAGTGTTATCTATACCATAACATAGTGCTGTCTATACCATCACATAGTGTTATCTATACCATCACACAGTGTTATCTAAAACAGTATGCTGTCTATACCATCACATAGTGTTATCTATACCATAACATAGTGCTGTCTATACCATCACATAGTGTTATCTATACCATCACATAGTGTTATCTATACCATCACATAGTGTTATCTATATGATCACACAGTGTTATCTAAAACAGCATGCTGTCTATACCATCACATGGTGTTATCTATACCATCCCATAGTGTTATCTAAAACAGCATGCTGTCTATACCATCATATAGTGTTATCTATACCATCACATAGTGTTATCTAAAACAGTATGCTGTCTATACCATCACATAGTGTTATCTATACCATAACATAGTGTTATCTATACCATCACATAGTGTTATCTAAAACAGTATGCTGTCTATACCATCACATAGTGTTATCTATACCATCACATAGTGTTATCTAAAACAGTATGCTGTCTATACCATCACATAGTGTTATCTATACCATCACATATTGTTATCTATACCATCAAATAGTGTTATCTAAAACATTATGCTGTCTATACCATCACATAGTGTTATCTATACCATCACATAGTGTTATCTATACCATCACATAGTGTTATCTATACCATCACATAGTGTTATCTAAAACAGTATGCTGTCTATACCATCACATAGTGTTATCTATACCGTCACATAGTGTTATCTAAAACAGCATGCTGTCTATACCATCACATAGTGGTATCTATACCATCACATAGTGTTATCTATACCATCACATAGTGTTATCTAAAACAGTATGCTGTCTATACCATCACATAGTGTTATCTATACCATTACATAGTGTTATCTATACCATCACATAGTGTTATCTAAAACAGCATGCTGTCTATACCATCACATAGTGTTATCTATACGATCACATATTGTTATCTATACCATCAAATAGTGTTATCTAAAACAGCATGCTGTCTGTACCATCACATAGTGTTATCTATACAATCACATAGTGTTATCTAAAACAGCATGCTGTCTATACCATCACATAGTGTTATCTATACCATCACATAGTGTTATCTCTACGATCACACAGTGTTATCTAAAACAGCATGCTGTCTATACCATCACATATTGTTATCTATACCATCACATATTGTTATCTATACCATCACATAGTGTTATCTCTACGATCACACAGTGTTATCTAAAACAGCATGTTGTCTATACCATCACATAGTGTTATCTATACCATCACATAGTGTTATCTATACCATCACATAGTGTTATCTATACCGTCACATAGTGTTATCTATACCATCACATAGTGTTATCTATACCATCACATAGTGTTATCTATACCATCACATAGTGTTATCTATACCATCACATAGTGTTATCTAAAACATTATGCTGTCTATACCATCACATAGTGTTATCTATACCATCACATAGTGTTATCTATACCATCACATAGTGTTATCTCTACGATCACACAGTGTTATCTAAAACAGCATGCTGTCTATACCATCACATATTGTTATCTATACCATCACATATTGTTATCTATACCATCACATAGTGTTATCTCTACGATCACAGTGTTATCTCTACGATCACACAGTGTTATCTAAAACAGCATGCTGTCTATACCATCACATAGTGTTATCTATACCATCACATAGTGTTATCTATACCATCACATAGTGTTATCTATACCATCACATAGTGTTATCTATACCATCACATAGTGTTATCTATACCATCACATAGTGTTATCTATACCATCACATATTGTTATCTATACCATCACATAGTGTTATCTATACCATCACATAGTGTTATCTAAAACAGTATGCTGTCTATACCATCACATAGTGTTATCTATACCATCACATAGTGTTATCTAAAACAGTATGCTGTCTATACCATCACATAGTGTTATCTATACCATAACATAGTGTTATCTATACCATCACATAGTGTTATCTAAAACAGTATGCTGTCTATACCATCACATAGTGTTATCTATACCATCACATAGTGTTATCTAAAACAGTATGCTGTCTATACCATCACATAGTGTTATCTATACCATCACATAGTGTTATCTATACCATCACATAGTGTTATCTAAAACAGCATGCTGTCTATACCATCACATAGTGTTATCTATACGATCACATATTGTTATCTATACCATCAAATAGTGTTATCTAAAACAGCATGCTGTCTGTACCATCACATAGTGTTATCTATACAATCACATAGTGTTATCTAAAACAGCATGCTGTCTATACCATCACATAGTGTTATCTATACCATCACATAGTGTTATCTAAAACAGCATGCTGTCTATACCATCACATAGTGTTATCTATACGATCACATATTGTTATCTATACCATCAAATAGTGTTATCTAAAACAGCATGCTGTCTATACCATCACATAGTGTTATCTATACCATCACATTGTGTTATCTATACCATAACATAGTGCTGTCTATACCATCACATAGTGTTATCTATACCATCACACAGTGTTATCTAAAACAGTATGCTGTCTATACCATCACATAGTGTTATCTATACCATAACATAGTGCTGTCTATACCATCACATAGTGTTATCTATACCATCACATAGTGTTATCTATACCATCACATAGTGTTATCTATACCATCACATAGTGTTATCTAAAACATTATGCTGTCTATACCATCACATAGTGTTATCTATACCATCACATAGTGTTATCTATACCATCACATAGTGTTATCTATACCATCACATAGTGTTATCTATACCATCACAAAGTATTATCTAAAACAGTATGCTGTCTATACCATCACATAGTGTTATCTATACCATCACATAGTGTTATCTATACCATCACATAGTATTATCTAAAACAGTATGCTGTCTATACCATCACATAGTGTTATCTATACCATCACATATTGTTATCTATACCATCACATAGTGTTATCTATACCATCACAAAGTGTTATCTATACCATCACATAGTGTTATCTATACCATAACATAGTGCTGTCTATACCATCACATAGTGTTATCTATACCATCACACAGTGTTATCTAAAACAGTATGCTGTCTATACCATCACATAGTGTTATCTATACCATAACATAGTGCTGTCTATACCATCACATAGTGTTATCTATACCATCACATAGTGTTATCTATACCATCACATAGTGTTATCTATATGATCACACAGTGTTATCTAAAACAGCATGCTGTCTATACCATCACATGGTGTTATCTATACCATCCCATAGTGTTATCTAAAACAGTATGCTGTCTATACCATCATATAGTGTTATCTATACCATCACATAGTGTTATCTAAAACAGTATGCTGTCTATACCATCACATAGTGTTATCTATACCATAACATAGTGTTATCTATACCATCACATAGTGTTATCTAAAACAGTATGCTCTCTATACCATCACATAGTGTTATCTATACCATCACATAGTGTTATCTAAAACAGTATGCTGTCTATACCATCACATAGTGTTATCTATACCATCACATAGTGTTATCTATACCATCACATAGTGTTATCTAAAACAGCATGCTGTCTATACCATCACATAGTGTTATCTATACGATCACATATTGTTATCTATACCATCAAATAGTGTTATCTAAAACAGCATGCTGTCTGTACCATCACATAGTGTTATCTATACCATCACATAGTGTTATCTAAAACAGCATGCTGTCTATACCATCACATAGTGTTATCTATACCATCACATAGTGTTATCTATACCATAACATAGTGCTGTCTATACCATCACATAGTGTTATCTATACCATCACACAGTGTTATCTAAAACAGTATGCTGTCTATACCATCACATAGTGTTATCTATACCATAACATAGTGCTGTCTATACCATCACATAGTGTTATCTATACCATCACATAGTGTTATCTATACCATCACATAGTGTTATCTATACCATCACATAGTGTTATCTAAAACATTATGCTGTCTATACCATCACATAGTGTTATCTATACCATCACATAGTGTTATCTATACCATCACATAGTGTTATCTAAAACAGTATGCTGTCTATACCATCACATAGTGTTATCTATACCATCACATATTGTTATCTATACCATCACATAGTGTTATCTATACCATCACAAAGTGTTATCTATACCATCACATAGTGTTATCTATACTATCACATAGTGTTATCTAAAACAGTATGCTGTCTATACCATCACATAGTGTTATCTATACTATCACATAGTGTTATCTATACCATCACATAGTTTTATATAAAACAGCATGCTGTCTATACCATCACATAGTGTTATCTATACCATCACATAGTTTTATATAAAACAGCATGCTGTCTATACCATCACATAGTGTTATCTATACCATCACATAGTGTTATCTATACCATAACATAGTGCTGTCTATACCATCACATAGTGTTATCTATACCATCACACAGTGTTATCTAAAACATTATGCTGTCTATACCATCACATAGTGTTATCTATACCATAACATAGTGCTGTCTATACCATCACATAGTGTTATCTATACCATCACATAGTGTTATCTATACCATCACATAGTGTTATCTATATGATCACACAGTGTTATCTAAAACAGCATGCTGTCTATACCATCACATGGTGTTATCTATACGATCAAATCAAATCAAATCAAATTTATTTATATAGCCCTTCGTACATCAGCTGATATCTCAAAGTGCTGTACAGAAACCCAGCCTAAAACCCCAAACAGCAAGCAATGCAGGTGTAGAAGCACGGTGGCTAAGAAAACCTAGAAAGGCCAAAACCTAGTTAGAAACCTAGAGAGGAACCAGGCTATGTGGGGTGGCCAGTCCTCTTCTGGCTGTGCCGGGTGGAGATTATAACAGAACATGGCCAAGATGTTCAAATGTTCATAAATGACCAGCATGGTCGAATAATAATAAGGCAGAACAGTTGAAACTGGAGCAGCAGCACAGTCAGGTGGAAGTTGAAACTGGAGCAGCAGCATGGCCAGGTGGACTGGGGACAGCAAGGAGTCATCATGTCAGGTAGTCCTGGGGCATGGTCCTAGGGCTCAGGTCAGTTGAAACTGGAACAGCAGCATGGCCAGGTGGACTGGGGACAACAAGGAGTCATCATGTCAGGTAGTCCTGGGGCATGGTCCTAGGGCTCAGGTCCTCCGAGAGAGAGAAAGAAAGAGAGAAGGAGAGAATTTGAGAACGCACACTTAGATTCACACAGGACACTGAATAGGACAGGAGAAGTACTCCAGATATAACAAACTGACCCCAGCCCCCCGACACATAAACTACTGCAGCATAAATACTGGAGGCTGAGACAGGAGGGGTCAGGAGACACTGTGGCCCCATCCGAGGACACCCCCGGACAGGGCCAAACAGGAAGGATATAACCCCACCCACTTTTCCAAAGCACAGCCCCCACACCACTAGAGGGATATCTTCAACCACCAACTTACCATCCTGAGACAAGGCTGAGTATAGCCCACAAAGATCTCCGCCACGGCACAACCCAAGGGGGGGGCGCCAACCCAGACAGTATGACCACAACAGTGAATCAACCCACTCAGGTGACGCACCCCCTCCAGGGACGGCATGAGAGAGCCCCAGTAAGCCAGTGACCCAGCCCCTGTAATAGGGTTAGAGGCAGAGAATCCCAGTGGAAAGAGGGGACCCGGCCAGGCAGAGACAGCAAGGGCGGTTCGTTGCTCCAGATCCTTTCCGTTCACCTTCCCACTCCTGGGCCAGACTACACTCAATCATATGACCCACTGAAGAGATGAGTCTTCAGTAAAGACTTAAAGGTTGAGACCGAGTTTGCGTCTCTGACATGGGTAGGCAGACCGTTCCATAAAAATGGAGCTCTATAGGAGAAACCCCTGCCTCCAGCTGTTTGCTTAGAAATTCTAGGGACAATTAGGAGGCCTGCGTCTTGTGACCGTAGCGTACGTGTAGGTATGTACGGCAGGACCAAATCAGAGAGATAGGTAGGAGCAAGCCCATGTAATGCTTTGTAGGTTAGCAGTAAAACCTTGAAATCAGCCCTTACTTTGACAGGAAGCCAGTGTAGAGAGGCTAGCACTGGAGTAATATGATCACATTTTTTGGTTCTAGTCAGGATTCTAGCAGCCGTATTTAGCACTAACTGAAGTTTATTTAGTGCTTTATCCGGGTAGCCGGAAAATAGAGCATTGCAGTAGTCTAACCTAGAAGTGACAAAAGCATGGATAAATTTTTCTGCATCATTTTTGGACAGAAAGTTTCTGATTTTTGCAATGTTACGTAGATGGAAAAAGATGTCCTTGAAATGGTCTTGATATGTTCTTCAAAAGAGAGATCAGGGTCCAGAGTAACGCCGAGGTCCTTCACAGTTTTATTTGAGACGACTGTACAACCATTAAGATTAATTGTCAGATTCAACAGAAGATCTCTTTGTTTCTTGGGACCTAGAACAAGCATCTCTGTTTTGTCCGAGTTTAATAGTAGAAAGTTTGCAGCCATCCACTTCCTTATGTCTGATACACATGCTTCTTGCGAGGGCAATTTTGGGGCTTCGCCATGTTTCATTGAAATGTACAGCTGTGTGTCATCCGCATAGCAGTGAAAGTTTACATTATGTTTTCGAATAACATCCCCAAGAGGTAAAATATATAGTGAGAACAATAGTGGTCCTAAAACGGAACCTTGAGGTACACCGAAATTTACAGTTGATTTGTCAGAGGACAAACCATTCACAGAGACAAACTGATATCTTTCCGACAGATAAGATCTAAACCAGGCCAGAACTTGTCTGTGTAGACCAATTTGGGTTTCCAATCTCTCCAAAAGAATGTGGTGATCGATCGTATCAAAAGCGGCACTAAGGTCTAGGAGCACGAGGACAGATGCAGAGCCTCGGTCCGATGCCATTAAAATGTCATTTACCACCTTCACAAGTGCCGTCTCAGTGCTATGATGGGGTCTTAAACCAGACTGAAGCATTTCGTATACATTGTTTGTCTTCAGGAAGGCAGTGAGTTGCTGAGCAACAGCCTTCTCTAAAATTTTTGAGAGGAATTGAAGATTCGATATAGGCCGATAGTTTTTTATATTTTCTGGGTCAAGGTTTGGCTTTTTCAAGAGAGGCTTTATTACTGCCACTTTTAGTGAGTTTGGTACACATCCAGTGGATAGAGAGCCGTTTATTATGTTCAACATAGGAGGGCCAAGCACAGGAAGCAGCTCTTTCAGTAGTTTAGTTGGAATAGGGTCCAGTATGCAGCTTGAAGGTTTAGAGGCCATGATTATTTTCATCATTGTGTCAAGAGATATAGTACTAAAACACTTGAGCGTCTCTCTTGATCCTAGGTCCTGGCAGAGTTGTGCAGACTCAGGACAACTGAGGTTTGGAGGAATACGCAGGTTTAAAGAGGAGTCCGTAATTTGCTTTCTAATAATCATAATCTTTTCCTCAAAGAAGTTCATGAATTTATCACTGCTAAAGTGAAAGTCATCCTCTCTTGGGGAATGCTGCTTTTTAGTTAGCTTTGCAACAGTATCAAAAAGGAATTTTGGATTGTTCTTATTTTCCTCAATTAAGTTAGAAAAATAGGATGATCGAGCAGCAGTAAGGGCTCTACGGTACTGCACGGTACCGTCCTTCCAAGCTAGTCGGCAGACTTCCAGTTTGGTGTGGCGCCATTTCCGTTCCAATTTTCTGGAAGCTTGCTTCAGAGCTCGGGTATTTTCTGTGTACCAGGGAGCTAGTTTCTTATGAGAATTTTTTTTCGTTTTTAGGGGTGCAACTGCATCTAGGGTATTGCGCAAGGTTAAATTGAGATCCTCAGTTAGGTGGTTAACTGATTTTTGTCCTCTGGCGTCCTTGGGTAGGCAGAGGGAGTCTGGAAGGGCATCAAGGAATCTTTGTGTTGTCTGTGAATTTATAGCACGACTTTTGATGTTCCTTGGTTGGGCTCTGAGCAGATTATTTGTTGCAATTGCAAATGTAATAAAATGGTGGTCCGATAGTCCAGGATTATGAGGAAAAACATTAAGATCCACCATATTTATTCCATGGGACAAAACTAGGTCCAGCGTATGACTGTGACAGTGAGTGGGTCCAGAGACATGTTGGACAAAACCCACTGAGTCGATGATGGCTCCGAAAGCCTTTTGGAGTGGGTCTGTGGACTTTTCCATGTGAATATTAAAGTCACCAAAGATTAGAATATTATCTGCTATGACTACAAGGTCCGATAGGAATTCAGGGAACTCAGTGAGAAACGCTGTATATGGCCCAGGAGGTGCTGTCTATACCATCACATAGTGTTATCTATACCATCACATAGTGTTATCTAAAACAGTATGCTGTCTATACCATCACATAGTGTTATCTATACCATCACATAGTGTTATCTAAACAGTATGCTGTCTATACCATCACATAGTGTTATCTATACGATCACATAGTGTTATCTAAACAGTATGCTGTCTTTACCATCACATAGTGTTATCTATACCATCACATAGTGTTATATAAAACAGTATGCTGTCTTTACCATCACATAGTGTTATCTAAAACAGCATGCTGTCTATACCATCACATAGTGTTATCTATACCATCACATAGTGTTATCTATACCATCACATAGTGTTATCTATACCATCACATAGTGTTATCTAAACAGTATGCTGTCTATACCATCACATAGTGTTATCTATACCATCACATAGTGTTAACTAAAACAGTATGCTGTCTATACCATCACATAGTGTTATCTAAAACAGTATGCTGTCTATACCATCACATAATGTTGTCTATACCATCACATATTGTTATCTATACCATCAAATAGTGTTATCTATACCATCACATAGTGTTATCTATACCATCAAATAGTGTTATCTATACCATCACATAGTGTTATCTATACCATCACATATTGTTATCTATACCATCACATAGTGTTATCTAAAACAGCATGCTGTCTATACCATCACATAGTGTTATCTATACCATCACATAGTGTTATCTATACCATCACATAGTGTTATCTATACCATCACATAGTGTTATCTATACCATCACATAGTGTTATCTATACCATCACATAGTGTTATCTATACCATCACATATTGTTATCTATACCATCACATAGTGTTATCTAAACCATCACATAGTGTTATCTATACCATCACATAGTGTTATCTAAAACAGTATGCTGTCTATACCATCACATAGTGTTATCTATACCATCACATAGTGTTATCTAAACCATCACATAGTGTTATCTATACCATCACATAGTGTTATCTATACCATCACATAGTGTTATATATACCATCACATAGTGTTATCTATACGATCACATAGTGTTATCTATACCATCACATAGTGTTATCTATACCATCACATAGTGTTATCTATACCATCACATAGTGTTATCTAAAACAGTATGCTGTCTATACCATCACATAGTGTTATCTATACCATCACATAGTGTTATCTATACCATCACATAGTGTTATCTACACCATCACATAGTGTTATCTATACCATCACATAGTGTTATCTATACCATCATATAGTGTTATCTATACCATCACATAGTGTTATCTATACCATCACATAGTGTTATCTATACCATCACATAGTGTTATCTATACCATCACATAGTGTTATCTATACCATCACATAGTGTTATCTATACCATCACATAGTGTTATCTATACAATAACAATAACAATAACATTGATAGGGCTGCAACTAACGGGCCTGACTATTAAATAACATTGATATCACTAACATGGTTACAGGATATTACACCCACTAAAATGGTTACTGGATATTATACCCACTAAAATGGTTACTGGATATTATACCCACTAAAATGGTTACTGGATATTACACCCACTAAAATGGTTACTGGATATTACACCCACTAAAATGGTTACTGGATATTACACCCACTAAAATGGTTACTGGATATTACACCCACTAAAATGGTTACTGGATATTACACCCACTAAAATGGTTACTGGATATTACACCCACTAAAATGGTTACTGGATATTACACCCACTAAAATGGTTACTGGATATTATACCCACTAAAATGGTTACTGGATATTACACCCACTAAAATGGTTACTGGATATTACACCCACTAAAATGGTTACTGGATATTACACCCACTAAAATGGTTACTGGATATTATACCCACTAAAATGGTTACTGGATATTACACCCACTAAAATGGTTACTGGATATTACACCCACTAAAATGGTTACTGGATATTACACCCACTAAAATGGTTACTGGATATTATACCCACTAAAATGGTTACTGGATATTAGATATTATATTACTGCAGCTGAGTTTTTGTACTAGAACCTTTAACATACATTCGTTAGAAGTTTTGTTCTCTCTGTTCCGTGTCGTCTCAAGTGCTCGAGGATAAATACTGACCTCTTCACCTACGTTCCATGGTTACAGGTCATCAACTTCCTCAGAAAAAAAACATTCTGTGTTTACTTATAGAATGTACGGTATGCATAATAGAAATCAGTTCTCCACGTTTTCCATAGAATGGTATTGAGACGTAGTTTCCCAAGAACAGACAGTATAAAGACGCAGTATAGTTACACACAGTAAATCAGGAATAGAACCAATTAGTGAGTCTCGTAACAATAGCTACAGGCAGTTACAGTACAATACAAATTCTGGTTGTAACAAAGGCGGTTCACATCACAGCACTGAAAAAACAAGATGCTGTAGAGACGTTCAGAACAAACAATTAAATGTCTATTTTTTACATAACATCCTTATGAAGACTCCTAAATTACAGAATGAATAGCCTAACATATAAGAGAACAAAAAAATGCAAATCAAATCTACTTTTATTTCTCACATACGTAGACTTTACCATCAAATGCTTGTTCACTATCCATTCCCAACAATGTTGAGTTTAAAAATAAATTAAATAGAAGCATAAAAGGAATAAAAGGCAAGTAGAATGGAGCTCTAAACAGGAAGAACCAGATCAATTTGGAGCTCTAAACAGGAAGAACAAGATCAGTGTGGAGCTATAAAGAGGAAGTACCAGTACTAGATCAATGTGGAGCTATATACAGGAAGTACCAGATCAATGTCGAGCTATAAACAGGAAGTACCAGATCAATGTGGAGCTATATACAGGGAGTACCAGATCAATGTGGAGCTATAAACAGGAAGAACCAAATCAATGTGGAGCTATATACAGGAAGTACCAGTACCAGATCAATGTGGAGCTATATACAGGAAGTACCAGTACCAGATCAATGTGGAGCTATATACAGGAAGTATCAGATCAATGTGGAGCTATATATAGGAAGTACCAGATCAATGTGGAGCTATATACAGGAAGTGCCAGATCAATGTGGCGCTATATACAGGAAGAACCAGATCGATGTGGAGCTATATACAGGGAGTACCAGTACCAGATCAATGTGGAGCTATATACAGGAAGTACCAATACCAGATCGATGTGGAGCTATATTCAGGAAGTACCAGATCAGTGTGGAATTATATACAGGAAGTACCAGATCAATGTGGAGCTATATACAGGAAGTACCAATACCAGATCGATGTGGAGCTATATTCAGGAAGTACCAGATCAGTGTGGAATTATATACAGGAAGTACCAGATCAATGTGGAGCTATATACAGGAAGTACCAGTACCAGATCAATGTGGAGCTATATACAGCAAGTACCAGATCAATGTGGAGCTATATTCAGGAAGTACCAGTACCAGATTAATGTGGAGCTATAAACAGGGAGTACCAGTACCAGATCAATTTGGAGCTATATACAGGGAGTACCAGATCAATTTGGAGCTATATACAGGAAGTACCAGTACCAGATCAATGTGGAGCTATATACAGGGAGTACCAGTACCAAATCAATATGGAGCTATATACAGGAAGTATCAATACCAGATCGATGTGGAGCTATATTCAGGAAGACCCTGATCAATGTGGAGCTATATACAGGAAGTACCAGTACCAAAACAATGTGGAGCTATATACAGGAAGTACCAGATCAGTGTGGAGCTATATACAGGAAGTACCAGATCAATGTGGAGCTTCATACAGGAAGTACCAGTACCAGATCAATGTGGAGCTATATACAGGGAGTACCAGTACCAGATCAATGTGGAGCTATATACAGGAAGTACCAGATCAGTGTGGAACTGTATACAGGAAGTACCAGATCAATGTGGAGCAGTACCAAATATGTGGGAAGTACCAGATCAGTGTGGAACTGTATACAGGAAGTACCAGATCAATGTGGAGCTATATACAGGAAGTACCAGATCAATGTGGAACTATATACAGGAAGTACCAGATCAATGTGGAGCTATATACAGGAAGTACGAATACCAGATCAATGTGGAGCTATATACAGGAAGTACCATATCAATGTGGAGCTATATACAGGAAGTACCAATACCAGATCAATGTGGAACTATATACAGGGAGTACCAGATCAATGTGGAGCTATATACAGGAAGTACCAATACCAGATCAATGTGGAGCTATATACAGGAAGTACCATATCAATGTGGAGCTATATACAGGAAGTACCAGTACCAGATCAATGTGGAGCTATATACAGGGAGTACCAGTACCAGATCAATGTGGAGCTATATACAAGAAGTACCAGTACCAGATCAATGTGGAGCTATATACAGGGAGTACCAGATCAATCTGAAGCTATATACAGGAAGTATCATATCAATGTGGAGCTATATACAGGAAGTACCAGTACCAGATCAATGTGGAGCTATATACAGGGAGTATCATATCAATGTGGAGCTATATACAGGAAGTACCAGTACCAGATCAATGTAGAGCTATATACATGAAGAACCAGATCCATGTGCAGAGTTACAAGCATCTACAATGTAATGCTGTCATTTAACACCACATTTCCGTAACCTGTTCCCCTTCATCATGGATTTTCTGTTCAGTTTTTATGAGTTTTCCCTGGATTTACTTTTTTTTGTCAAGTTTCATTGTGACTCAGGTATTCCTGGCAGACACCTGCCCCCTATTGGCCTAGAGGTGAATAGCTCTGACAGAGAACAGGGTTAATAGCTGCACACGTACACTAGAAGCTCTAACTATGAGGAGGAGGAGGAGGAGGAGGAGGAGGGAGACCTTAGGGGAAGTGGGTTAATAGGTATAGATAATAAGAAAACCAACAGCGGTCAGACATTTTACAACACAATTGTCTCTGGAAACCTCTGGCCACTGGTTGTGTTGTTGTGTCTGTAAATGATAATGTCTGCAATGATAATATTAGTCATGATAATTACAACACTGGCGGTGGTCGACAAAAGGACTCAGGAATCCACAGAGTGTTGTTGGAAATAAAGGTTATTATAAGAGATGTTCCAGAACAACAGAAGCTAAATAAATACTCAGCGTCAAACTCCAGATCATTAAGATGCTGTTCTGAGGCTGAGCCTCTACGGACATGCAGATTAGAGGATGGTTACAGATGTGGGTGGATAATGTGGGTAGATAATGTCGGTGGATAATGTGGGTGGATAATGTGGGTGGATAATGTGGGTGGATAATGTGGGTGGATATTGTGGGCGGATAATGTGGATAGATAATGTGGATAGATAATGTGGCTGGATAATGTGGCTGGATAATCTGTAACCATTAGAGGATGGTTACAGATGTGATGAACATAATGTGGGTGGATAATGTGGGCAGATAATGTGGGTAGATAATGTGGATGGATAATGTGGATGGATAATGTTGGTGGATAATGTGGGTGAATAATGTGAGGGGATAATGTGGAAAGATAATGTGGAAAGATAATGTGATGGATAATATGGTGGATAATGTGGGTAGACAACATGGGTGGATAATGTGAATGGATACTGTGGGTGGATCATGTGGGTTACTTCACATTTAGAAACTAAAATAACTCTGGAGCATTTTTTTAGATGTGGAAAGAAAGGGAGGGAAACGACACACAGACAGACACACGCTCACTCACTCACACATACACACACACACACACACACACAGACAGACACACGCTCACTCACTCACACACACATACACACACAGACAAACACAAACACAAACACACACAAACACACACGCACACATACACACATACACACACACACACACACACACACACACACACGCGCGCGCACGACACAACCTGAATTTCTCTTGCTGAGGAAAAAATCTATCTATCAGTGGAGAAGGCCTAGTAAATTAGAGTGTCAAAACAGCCTCATGCGCCGTTGACATACTAATTTACTGTTTCTTCCTGTGAGGAGAGGTCAGTATGGCTTATTGATGAGGCCTGCGGGAGATAGTGTGTGTGTGTGTGTGTGTGTGTGTGTGTGTGTGTGTGTGTGTGTGTGTGTGTGTGTGTGTGTGTGTGTGTGTGTGTGTGTGTGTGTGTGTGTGTGTGTGTGTGTGTGTGTGTGTTGTATACACTGAGTGTACAAAACATTAAGAACACCTCCCTACTATTGAGAACAGCCTCAATTCGTTGGGACATGTACTCTACAAGGTGTCGAAAGCATTCCACATTGATGCTGGCCCATGTTGACTCCAATGCTTCCCAGAGTTGTGTCAAGGATGAGGAAGGATGGGTCGGTAAGGATCAGGAGTGGCAGGGAAGGGGAAGGCAGGGTGGGGAAGGATCAGGTGTGGTAGGAAGGGGAAGGCGGGGTGGGGAAGGATCAAGGTGTGGTAGGGAAGGGGGAGGAGGGGTGGGGAAGGATCAGGAGTGGTAGGGAAGGGGGAGGAGGGGTGGGGAAGGGGGAGGAGGGGTGGGGAAGGATCAGGAGTGGTAGGGAAGGGGGAGGAGGGGTGGGGAAGGATCAGGAGTGGTAGGGAAGGGGGAGGAGGGGTGGGGAAGGGGGAGGAGGGGTGGGGAAGGATCAGGAGGGGCGGGAAGGGGGAGGAGGCATTTTTTTTCAGGCTCATGGGAAAATATGAATGACTTCTTTAATTCGATTCTCTCTCTCTCTCTCTCACCTCTCATTTGAGGCCTGAGAGAGGTAAAGAGCAACTATCTCCTGTGGCTGCTAATCTATCTGCTAATCCATATGCTAATTCATTTGCCCCCCATCTGCTAATCTATCTGCTTGTCTATCTATCTGCGAATATATCTATCTGCTAATCTCCCATTTGAAAACCGATAACAGCCCATAGTGTAACTGTGTCTCGATGTGTGTCCCTGGCAACAGGCTAAGGCACCAGCTATTTCCACTACCTACCACCAGCTATCTCCACTACCTACCACTACCTATCACTAGCTATCTCCACTCCCTACCACCAGCTATCTCCACTACCTACCACTAGCTATCACAAGCTATCTCCACCACCTACCACTAGCTATCTCCACTACCTACCACTAGCTATCACTAGCTAACTCCACTACCTACCACTAGCTATCACTAGCTATCTCCACTAACTACCACTAGCTATCTCCACTACCTACCACTAGCTATCACTAGCTATCTCCACTACCTACCACTAGCTATCACTAGCTCATTCCACAACCTACCACTACCTATCACTAGCTAACTCCACTACCTACCACTAGCTATCACTAGCTAACTCCACTAACTACCACTAGCTATCACTAGCTATCTCCACTAACTACCACTAGCTTTCACTAGCTATCTCCACTACCTACCACTAGCTATCAATAGCTATCTCCACTACCTACCACTAGCTATCTCCACTAACTACCACTAGCTATCTCCACTAACTACCACTAGCTATCTCCACTAACTACCACTAGCTATCACTAGCTATCTCCACTACCTACCACTAGCTATCACTAGCTATCTCCACTACCTACCACTAGCTATCTCCACTAACTACCACTAGCTCTCTCCACTACCTACCACTAGCTATCACTAGCTATCTCCATTAACTACCACTAGCTATCTCCACTACCTACCACTAGCTTTCACTAGCTATCTCCACTACCTACCACTAGCTATCTCCACTACCTACCACTAGCTATCTCCACTAACTACCACTAGCTATCACTAGCTATCTCCACTACCTACCACTAGCTATCACTAGCTATCTCCACTACCTACCACTAGCTATCTCCACTACCTACCACTAGCTATCACTAGCTATCTCCACTACCTACCACTAGCTATCTCCACTACCTACCACTAGGTATCTCCACTACCTACCACTAGCTATCACTAGCTATCTCTTTGGCATTTCCTTTCCTCACCACCAGTTAACTCCACACAGACCCATACCAGGCCAGGTTTTCCTCCAGAGAGCCTTTCCATTTATTATCATTTATTTAGGTACGATAGTCCACTGTGTAACACTTGCCACTGTTTTCCAGGGAGTCCTGGGATACGCTCTGGGAGCCAGACACGGAGGTAATGAGCTCAGGACCCCACAGCCCACAGCCTGCCAACAGCAGAGCTCCAGAGACCTGTCCAGCAGGGAGCAACACCCCCTGCTTAGCCCAGGTAATTGGATCTGAGTCTGTAGTCTGAGTCTGTAGCAGTAGGTGGAGGTAGGTGGAGGTAGGGCCTGCCAGCCTGAGGGTCTGTAGCAGTAGGTGGAGGTAAGGCCTGCCAGCCTGAGGGTCTGTAGCAGTAGGTGGAGGTAAAGGCTGCCAGCCTGGGGGTCTATAGCAGTAGCTGGAGGTAAGGCCTGCCAGCCTGGGGGTCTGTAGCAGTAGGGAAAAGGAGAAGAGGGGCATAGTGGGTTATCCTGAGTACGTTAGGGAAGAGGTGCATAGTGGGGTGTCCTGAGTACGTTAGGGAAGAGGTGCATAGTGGGGTATCCTGAGTACGTTAGGGAAGAGGGGTATAGAGGGTATCCTGAGTACGTTAGGGAAGAGTGGTATAGAGGGTATCCTGAGTACGTTAGGGAAGAGTGGTATAGAGGGTATCCTGAGTACGTTAGGGAAGAGGGGTATAGAGGGTATCCTGAGTACGTTAGAGAAGAGGGGTATAAAGGGGTGTTAGGAGATCTAGTGGTAAACAGGAGATATTTGCACAAACAGGAAAGCTCTCCACCATGTTTCCTTAAAGGTCCAAAAGGCTCTTGAACAGCTTCTACCTCCAAGACATAACACTGCTGAACAATTAATCAAATGGCCACCGGACTAGTTACATGGACCCCCCTTTGTTGCTACACAGCTGCTACTTGCTGTTTTTTATCAATGCATAGTCACTTTACCCCTACCTACATATACATACATATTACCTCAATCTCCTCGACTAACCTGTACCCCCTGCACATTGACTCGGCCCCCCTGTTATCGCCTCCTTACGATCATTTGTGTGTTACTTATCTTTTTTTACTTTCGTTTTTGTAATACATTTTTTCTAAACTCTATTTTCTTAAACTGCATTGTTGATTAATTACGGGCTTGAAAGTAAACATTTCACGATAAGGTTGTTGTATTTGGCGCATAAAATTTGATTTGATTTGAAAACCTCAGCTAACGTATTCCCCCCTAAAGTCTTTAAAGGCACCCTATATCCCTATATAGTGCACTACTTTGGACTAGACCTCTGTTTCCGAGAAGAAGTGTTATCTACGGAGCTGGCTGCTGCAGAGTATAACTGTGTCATTATAAATCCTCCACCAAGAGTTCATGTCTGTAGTTAGTGCTGGTGGTGTGGTGGGTTGGAGACCCAAACCGGGCGGGCCTGGGCGGGCCCAGGGTGGGTACGTTAAGGAACGAGTAGCGGGTAGGCTCTGGGAACGATTGGTTTTCTAAATGGATGGGATGCAGAGAAGAAGCTTTGATGTGTTCAGTGTGGCCGTGAGGGACTTTTATCCCATCCTTCGACTCCCAAACGGATTTCCCTCTTTTTCAAGCTTTCTCACTCTAATGGTTGAATTGATACAGAGTTTCTTATCTCTTCTGAGTTTTACGTTCCATAAATCCTGCCTCTTCTTGTGTGAGACGTATATACATGTAAGGGTTTTATAGCCTTATAGAAGAGATGAGGTTTTGATTGTCATCTGGCAAGTTCTTTAGTCTATGTTTCTGTCTTTTTCATGACAGGGGTTTGTGTTTTGTGTAGTCCTTCTGTTTTTCCCGTCTTATTGTGATTATTTAGAGTCCTATCAACCCCTTGTTACGCTACTGTACGTGGCAGGCTGTCAAGCGGTTGGTGCGTTTATATCACCAGCGCAGCCACACACATTACCACTCCGCTGCCTGAGTTGGCATGTCAAAGCTATCACTGCTGCAGTAACACCATGTCAGCATCTTCACAGTACAGTACTACTGTATTTCAATAAAATACAATGGTTTGTGTCCTAAAAACTGATTTTTTGTTTGTTGGAGTGGACAATATTGGCTTAGAAGGACTTTGTAAGTCATAATTTATGATACATGTCTTTCTCCGTATGTGTTTTTTAGTTGTTGCTGACATCGTTATATCTCCATACTTCCCTTATGTTTGTTCAGTAGCTGTTTGGTAATCCCATGACGGTGGTGGCTAGCGGATTCCTCTTTTCTAAGAATACGGAATTTATATCTAAGCATACGTGTCTTGTCCACCGCTCTCCATAAATACTAGGCCTTCTTTTTTTAACCAACCAGTCAGTGGTTACTGCATGAAGCCACCAACATGGTATTTCACGACCCATGAGGCATGAGACTGTGTGTGTGTGTGTGTGTGTGTGCGCGCACCGCTTCTATTTTTCCAGTTCCTTGTCCGTCTTTTTTTCTAAGTAAAAGAAAGAAAGCTGCAGCAGGCAGTGAGTGGTCCTCTTTAATCAGCGGCTGTGGGGAGGCGGGTCGAGGTGCTGACTGTAATGCGATAGCTGCTCCGCTCTAACGTTATTACATACACATGCTGGCTGCCTGCGCTCTCGCTGCTGGAACACGGAGCCTTCAAAACTCAAGCCAGAATAGTCCGATCAGAGCAGAGGGAAGGAGCTGTGTGCCTGGACTAGCGGAGAGAGAACGGAGTGTTACCGGTTATAACGCTCTGGGTAATAACGGCAATACGGACCGTTTTGGTTTGCGTTCTATGAAAGATCGTTTTTACCGACGGGCCTTGGATAGTTGGACTATTTCGTTTTTTTTACCAAACCCCCGTTTTTTGGGGGGGGACAAGTAAATGCACTGGAGGGAGAAAGTCAAAGGAAATACAAAACAAATATCTTCTCACTGGTTTGGAGGCAACCAAAACACTTACTTCAGATATCTGCTAGAGAAAGCACCAATTCCGTGGACTAAAAACCGCTACGGACTTCTGAATGATTTCATACAGATTTTTTATTTAATTTAATTTTCCATCATTTCTTTGTAATAGAATATTATCTGGATGGAATTTATGTTTTATTTATTTTTTTCTCGTTATTTTGAACGCCGCAGTGGCCAGAATGGTTTTGAATCTTTTAAATTATTGAATTGAAATAACGGGGCAGAAAATATTATTCATTTAAAAAAAGAAGAAACAAAAGAAGTGTTAAGCGGGAATTGATATCGCCGTTGTGTTGAACACCGAACCACAGACCAACGTCTTCCCGGTGGAGGCGCGTGTTACCGTGACCGGAGAAAACAGTTTGCGCGAGGAAGAAGACTTTCACCGCGAGTTCTTGTCTCCGGGATTGGGAAGGGTAAAACTTCACCTCGGAAAATGGATATATTACCGTGGCTCTGTGGATGTTTACTGGCCGTTTGTTTACCACAAATAGTTATCGGTGAAGAAGGTAAGTTTTATTCCGGAGCGATGCATTTGGGCTTTTACCGCCTTACTACAACAACCAAAACATGTCAAATGTTAATGTCAAATGTTCACACAAACACATGATTTGAGACATGACTAAAACGGACATAAATAGGCTAGATATATATATTTTACCCTAAAGCCTTAGGAAAAGAAGAAGATAGCGATGTGTTCCCCTATAGATTGTAGAGCAACACTCGTCTAGTCCTCATGATTTTAGGCTGTTTGGACGTGGATTGAAGCCTCTTTCGGTCTGTCAGCATATGTTTTAGATTAGGCTATCAAGTCAAAATCTCCGTGTTAACACATTAAGATGTTATATCCCTTACAGACAGTCACATAGTCAACGACGGATAGTGACAGCTGAACAATGTGTTATGTGTTTTAAACGCAACCGGGCTCTCGTTTAGCGGAGGTTATTCCTCTTGCCGCAGGCGTCGTCGTGAGCCCACTAGTTCCCCGGGGCCGTCGTTGTATCTTCATTTTACACACAAAATCTATGATTTTAAAATGGAGTGTACAATTACAGCCTAAATAGCCTATCAATGGATCTAATATTTTATTAATTGAGATTACATTTCAACAGTTTTAGTGTACTCGGTGATTTTAAAACATGTATGTCATTTAGCAGACGCTCTTTAATCAGAGCGATGTACATGAGCAAGTAGGGTCAAAGTGGCTTGCTCAAGGGAACACCGACAGGGCTTTCCACCCAGTCGGCTTGGAGAAACCAGAAGTCGTTACGGTTACTGGCCCTACGCTCTTTTAACCGCTACGCTACCCGACGCCCTAAACAAGGCTCCTGTTCTTCTCTTTTCATCAGGGCGTCTTGTTGAAATGATAAGAAGTGAACAGTCAGCGGTTTAACTTCACACGAGGCTTATCTCAAATCTGCGTTCGAATTTTTGTCATTAAAATCCAATATATTCTTAATCTCTCAGATTTAACCTTTGATTCTATGAGTGGATTATGTTTGGATTTAATTACACTGTCTTGGTCTAATGATTAGTGTTTATATTTAGTGTTTAATTAATTTCTATGTGTTTAGTGGAACCTATAAGGTTTTCTATTTACATTAGTGACGTGATTTATATTTCATTTGTCACAATCATTTAAAGTCTAGCTACAGTATTACCCCTCACGAGCCTATTTTAACTCCTAACAATCCATATAGCTTGTGATTAAAACGCGTAGGCAGTGTCTCAATTGATTGCTGTCAAATGACAGTTTGTTTAGCAAATCAAAACCTGATTGGTATCAGCGAGTGAACACTCCGTAGCCTACAGGGTAAAAACAACATTGGATTTGGCTGGGGATCCGTTTTGAAAAGTTGGGTGTATGTCGTCGTCCCTTGAACCGGTGCTCGTTTTTTTTTGTCCGTTTGAAATGGCTTGACCTTAAGTTAGATGTTGTTCCTGAGAGCAGGCTGTAGAGACTGGGGGAGTTGGTAACTAATGAACCCGCTCCAGATATCCGGGACAGGGAACCAGTAGCCTCGCTGGCAAACACATAATCGTGCTAAATGTTTGGTGAGGAAAACTTTTTCTTCTTCTTGTCCATTTGATTTCACGGATCTCTTCACAATCGGCATGTGGTTTTCTATTGAATCTCAAACATATTTCAAAGGTCGTTTTTTTTGGACCTTTGAAATACAAATATATAGATAGTGGGCTAATAATAACATGGAAATAACACGACGTTATTATTGATAATGTTACAGTAATTGAAAGACACTGCATTATCTTACAATTTTGCGATTAGACCCACTTTTCTAAATAATTAAACCTTATATCATACTAATAACATAGTAGGCTGTAATAGCGCAACATCACACGTATTTATCCGTACAATCCATTTTCTTTTTTGAATGAGCATTAAAGCAAAGGGGTGTTATGTGGTCTTGAAATGTTCATACTACTAAGGTATTATCTTATCTCCATGATGGAAGTCTGTGAACTAATCCGATATTAGAGGCTTTTCCTTTCGGAAAACCAGTAGCTTGGCCTGGTAGTCTGGTAGCCTGGTAGTCTGGTCGTCTGGTAGCCTGGTAGTCTGGTAGCCTGGTAGTCTGGTAGTCTGGTAGTCTGGTAGTCTGGTAGCCTGGTAGCCTGGTAGTCTGGTAGCCTGGTAGTCTGGTAGTCTGGTAGCCTGGTAGTCTAGCCTGGTAGTCTGGTAGTCTGGTAGCCTGGTAGTCTGGTAGCCTGGTAGTCTGGTAGCCTGGTAGTCTGGTAGTCTGGTAGCCTGGTAGCCTGGTAGTCTGGTAGTCTGGTAGCCTGGTAGTCTGGTAGTCTGGTAGCCTGGTAGTCTGGTAGCCTGGTAGTCTGGTAGCCTGGTAGTCTGGTAGCCTGGTAGTCTGGTAGTCTGGTAGCCTGGTAGTCTGGTAGCCTGGTAGTCTGGTAGTCTGGTAGTCTGGTAGCCTGGTAGCCTGGTAGTCTGGTAGCCTGGTAGCCTGGTAGTCTTGTAGCCTGGTAGCCTGGTAGTCTGGTAGTCTGGTAGCCTGGTAGTATGGTAGCCTGGTAGTCTGGTAGCCTGGTAGCCTGGTCGCCTGGTAGCCTGGGTGTCTGGTAGCCTGGGTGTCTGGTAGCCTGGTAGTCTGGGAGCCTGGTAGTTCTAGTACTGCTCTCCTTACTTGGTTTATACCCACATGAAGAGCTAGCCTCATTTAACCAGACTGAACACTGTGTGTGTGAGAAAGGGAGATAGCGAGATAGCGGGAGAGAGATACATAGAGAAAGAGAGAGGGGTAGGGAGGAGAGAAAGAGAGAGAGATGTAGGGGGAGAGAGATAGAGACAGAGAGAGAGGTAGGGAGGAGAGAGAAAGAGACAGAGAGAGAGAGAGGTAGGGAGGGAGGAGAGAGAAAGAGACAGAGAGAGAGAGGTAGGGAGGAGAGAGAAAGAGACAGAGAGAGAGGTAGGGAGGAGAGAGAAAGAGACAGAGAGAGAGGTAGGGAGGAGAGAGAGAGAGGGGGGTAGGGAGGGAGGAGAGACAGAGAGAGAGAGGGGTAGGGAGGGAGGAGAGACAGAGAGAGAGGGGTAGGGAGGGAGGAGAGACAGAGAGAGAGGGGTAGGGAGGGAGGAGAGACAGAGAGAGAGAGGGGTAGGGAGGGAGGAGAGACAGAGAGAGAGAGAGAGGGTTAGGGAGGAGAGAGAGAGTGAGGGGTAGGGAGGGAGGAGAGACAGAGAGAGAGAGAGGTGTTCATTCTGGCTGGTTTAACCAGGCATCATCATGTGGGTAAATAAACAATTATTGGCTGTTAGTCAATTACAGAATAACAGACAGCAGTATCCATACAGTCAGTGTTTTCTACTGCAGTATAATCCAGACCTTTCTCCTTTGGCTTGCCGTGCTGTAATAACTAGGGGTTTGGTATGTTTTGTTGTGTTTGCTGGTCAAAATTGTAGTGTTGTGAAACTGTGTTCACTGTAGTGAAACACAAGCCACCTGCTTAAATCTGCTGCTGTTTCTGTTGATTTCGAGCAGTAAACAGCTGCACCGCGCGTGTGTGTTTTATCTGTGTCTGTGTGTTTTATCTGTGTGTCTGTGTGTTTTCTCTGTGTGTGTGTGTGTCTTTTCTCTGTTTGCGTGTGTGTGTGTGTGTGTGTGTGTGTGTGTGTGTGTGTGTGTGTGTGTGCGTAGACTTTTTCATGTGAAGCAACAGTTTGAGAAGATAATTATGTTGTTGTTTTGGTCATGGATTTATCCTCCCTCAATAACTTATTTTGTTTGTATTCACACTTTACGTCAGGAGATGTCTCATCTCAATTCCATTACAAGAGATGTTCTGTTCTGGCTTGAACACAGTGGTGTAAAATGTATTTAAAATGTCATTAGATTTGGTCCTAGTTCTGTGTAGCCCGACTGCGCACCATGTTAAAGGCAGTTGAAGTAATGGGCTGCTGCAACTGCTTCACTATGGAAAGGGGAAATGGAAAGGGGAAATGGAACAGGAAATGGAAAGGGGAAATGGAAAGGGGAAATGGAAAGGGGAAATGGAACGGTAAATGGAAAGGGACTTATTTTTTATAAACTTTTCTCTCTACTCGTATTCTGATCTTGAACTGAAGCATGATAAATAGTATGCTGTTCAACTGCTGTTCACCTGCTATTCACCTGCTTTTCACCTGCTGTTCACCTGCTATTCTCCTGCAGTTCACGTGCTGTTCAGCTGCTATTCACCTGCTGTTCACCTGCTATTCACCTGCTGTTCACCTGTTAGTCACCTGCTATTCACCTGCTTTTCACCTGCTATTCACCTGTTATTAACCTGCTATTCACCTGTTATTCACCTGTTATTCACCTGCTATTCACCTGTTACTAACCTGTTATTCACCTGCTATTCACCTGTTATTCACCTGCTATACACCTGTTATTCTCCTGTTATTCACCTGCTATTCCCTGTTAGTCACCTGTTATTCACCTGCTATTCACCTGTTATTCACCTGCTATTCACCTGCTATTCACCTGTTATTCACCTGTTACTCACTTGTTATTCACCTGCTATTCACCTGTTATTCTCCTGTTATTCTCCTGCTATTTGTTTTGGGTGGAGATCAAAGAATACACTGTATTAATGGAGGTGTGTCTACAGATACACTGTATAAATGGAGGTGTGGAGGAGGAGGTGTGTCTACTGATACACTGTATGAATGGAGATGTGGAGGAGGTGTGTCTACTGATACACTGTATTAATGGAGGTGTGTCTACAGAAACACTGTATTAATGGAGGTGTGTCTACAGATACACTGTATTAATGGAGGTGTGGAGGAGGTGTGTCTATAGATACACTGTATTAATGGAGGTGTGTCTTCAGATAGACTGTATTAATGGAGGTGTGTCTACTGACACACTGTATTAATGAAGGTGTGTCTACAGATACACTGTATTAATGGAGGTGTGTCTACTTACACTGTATTAATGGATGGAGGAGGTGTGTCTACAGATACACTGTATTAATGGAGGTGTGTCTACAGATACACTGTATTCATGGAGGTGTGTCTACAGATACACTGTCTTCATGGAGGTGTCTACTGATACACTGTATTCATGGAGGTGTGTCTACAGATACACTGTCTTCATGGAGGTGTGTCTACAGATACACTGTATTAATGGAGGTGTGTCTATAGATACACTGTATTAATGGAGGTGTGTCTAATGATACACTGTATTAATGGAGGTGTGTCTACAGATACATTGTATTAATGGAGGTGTGGAGGAGGTGTGTCTATAGATACACTGTATTCATGGAGGTGTGGAGGAGGTGTGTTTACAGATACACTGTATTAATGGAGGTGGGAGGAGGTGTGTCTACTGATACACTGTATTCATGGAGGTGTGGAGGAGGTGTGTCTATAGATACACTGTATTAATGGAGGTGTGTCTTCAGATAGACTGTATTAATGGAGGTGTGTCTACTGACACACTGTATTAATGGAGGTGTGGAGGAGGTGTGTCTACTGATACACTGTATTAATGGAGATGTGGTGGAGGTGTGTCTACAGATACACTGTATTAATGGAGGTGTGTCTACAGATACACTGTATTAATGGAGGTGTGGTGGAGGTGTGTCTATAGATACACTGTATTAATGGAGGTGTGGAGGAGGTGTGTCTACAGATACACTGTATTAATGGAGGTGTGTCTACAGATACACTGTATTAATGGAGTTGTGGAGGAGGTGTGTCTACTGATACACTGTATTCATGGAGGTGTGTCTAATGATACACTGTATTAATGGAGGTGTGTCTACTGATACACTGTATAAATGGAGGTGTGGAGGAGGAGGTGTGTCTACTGACACACTGTATTAATGGAGGTGTGGTGGAGGTGTGTCTACAGATACACTGTATTAATGGAGGTGTGTCTACAGATACACTGTATAAATGGAGGTGTGGAGGAGGTGTGTCTACTGATACACTGTATTAATGGAGTCTACAGTGTGTCTACAGAAACACTGTATTAATGGAGGTGTGTCTACAGATACACTGTATTAATGGAGGTGTGGAGGAGGTGTGTCTACAGATACACTGTATTAATGGAGGTGTGTCTACAGATACACTGTATTAATGGAGGTGTGGAGGAGGAGGTGTGTCTACTGATACACTGTATGAATGGAGATGTGGAGGAGGTGTGTCTACTGATACACTGTATTAATGGAGGTGTGTCTAAAGATACACTGTATTAATGGAGGTGTGTCTAATGATACACTGTATTAATGGAGGTGTGTCTACAGATACATTGTATTAATGGAGGTGTGGAGGAGGTGTGTCTACTGATACACTGTATTAATGGAGGTGTGTTTACAGATACACTGTATTAATGGAGGTGGGAGGAGGTGTGTCTACTGATACACTGTATTAATGGAGGTGTGGAGGAGGTGTGTCTATAGATACACTGTATTAATGGAGGTGTGTCTTCAGATAGACTGTATTAATGGAGGTGTGTCTACTGATACACTGTATTAATGGAGGTGTGGAGGAGGTGTGTCTACTGATACACTGTATTAATGGAGGTGTGTCTACTGATACACTGTATTAATGGAGGTGTGTCTACTGACACACTGTATTAATGAAGGTGTGTCTACTGATACACTGTATTAATGAAGGTGTGTCTACTGATACACTGTATTAATGGAGGTGTGTCTACAGATACACTGTATTAATGGAGGTGTGGAGGAGGAGGTGTGTCTACTGATACACTGTATTAATGGAGGTGTGTCTACTGATACACTGTATTAATGGAGGTGTGTCTACTGATACACTGTATTAATGAAGGTGTGTCTACTGATACACTGTATTAATGGAGATGTGGAGGAGGAGGTGTGTCTACTGATACACTGTATTAATGGAGGTGTGTCTACTGATACACTGTATTAATGAAGGTGTGTCTACTGATACACTGTATTAATGGAGATGTGGAGGAGGAGGTGTGTCTACAGATACACTGTATTAATGGAGGTGTGTCTACAGATACACTGTATTCATGGAGGTGTGTCTACTGATACACTGTATTAATGGAGGTGTGTCTACTGACACACTGTATTAATGGAGATGTGGAGGAGGTGTGTCTAAAAATACACTGTATTATTGGAGGTGTGTCTACAGATACACTGTATTAATGGAGTTGTGGAGGAGGTGTGTCTACTGATACACTGTATTAATGGAGATATGTCTACTGATACACTGTATTCATGGATGTGTGTCTATATATACACTGTATTAATGGAGGTGTGTCTATAGATACACTGTATTAATGGAGGTGTGTCCATAGATACACTGTATTAATGGAGGTGTGTCTATAGATACACTGTATTAATGGAGTGTGTAGATACACTGTGGAGGTGTGTCTATAGATACACTTTATTAATGGAGGTGTGTCTACTGATACACTGTATTAATGGAGGTGTGTCTATTGATACACTATATTAATGGAGGCGTGTCTACAGATACACTGTATTAATGGAGGTGTGTCTACTGATACACTGTATTAATGGAGGTGGGTCTACTGATACACTGTATTAATGGAGGTGTGTCTACTGATACACTGTATTAATGGAGGTGTGGAGGAGGTGTGTCTATAGATACACTGTATTAATGGAGGTGTGGAGGAGGTGTGTCTACTGATACACTGTATTAATGGAGGTGTGTCTACAGATACACTGTATTAATGGAGGTGTGTCTACTGATACACTGTATTAATGGAGGTGTGTCTATAGTACACTGTATTCTGTCCTGGATGAAACTATGAATTAGGTGGAGCAACCTGTTGGTTCCAAGTAGAAGAACATCAAATTTCTTCATATATAAATGACACCATTCTCCATTGTCATTTGCTACTTGATAAGACCCTATTGGCAAGAGCTGTTGATAAGAGCAATTGATAAGAGCTATTGATAAGAGCTGTTGATAAGAGCTAATGATAAGAGCTATTGATAAGAGCTGTTGATAAGAGCTGTTGATAAGAGCTGTTGATACGAGCTGTTGATAAGAGCTGTTGATAAGAGCTGTTGATACGAGCTGTTGATAAGAGCTATTGATAAGAGCTGTTGATAAGAGCTGTTTATAAGAGCTGTTGATAAGAGCTATTGATAAGAGCTGTTGATAAGAGCTATTGCTACGAGCTGTTGATAAGAGCTGTTGATAAGAGCTATGGATAAGAGCTGTTGATAAGAGCTATTGATAAGAGCTGTTGATAAGAGTTGTTGATAAGAGCTGTTGATAAGAGCTGTTTATAAGAAATGTTGATAAGAGCTGTTGATAAGAGCTGTTGATAAGAGCTGTTGATAAGAGCTATTGATAAGAGCTGTTGATAAGAGCTGTTGATAAGAGTTGTTGATAAGAGCTGTTGATAAGAGCTGTTGATAAGAGCTATTGATAAGAGCTGTTGATAAGAGCTATTGATAAGAGCTATTGATAAGAGCTGTTGATAAGACCCTATTGATAAGAGCTGTTGATAAGAGCTATAGATAAGAGCTGTTGATAAGACCCTATTGATAAGAGCTGTTGATAAGAGCTATAGATAAGAGCTGTTGATAAGAGCTGTTGATAAGAGCTATGGATAAGAGCTGTTGATAAGAGCTATTGCTAAGAGCTGTTGATAAGAGCTGTTTATAAGAGCTATTGATAAGAGCTGTTGATGAGAGCTGTTGATAAGAGCTGTTGATAAGAGCTATTGATAAGAGCTATTGATAAGAGCTGTTGATAAGAGCTGTTGATAAGAGCTGTTGATAAGAGCTATTGATAAGATCTGTTGATAATAGCTATTGATAATAGCTGTTGATAAGAGCTGTTGATAAGAGCTGTTGATAAGAGCTGTTGATAAGAGCTGTTGATAAGAGCTGTTGATAAGAGTTGTTGATAAGAGCTGTTGATAAGAGCTATTGATAAGAAATGTTGATAAGAGCTGTTGATAAGAGCTGTTGATAAGAGCTGTTGATAAGAACTATTGATAAGAGCTATGCAAATAAAAAATATTAAAAAAGTGAACTTTTTTTTAGATAAATGAGTAAGCTGTTTGGATAAGGGAATTTTAATTATTTCCGATCCATTTTCCGATCGCTGGAGACAAATGTGAAACCAGTGATATGACAGCAAACTGAGTCATATCAACATATCACCTTTTCCGCAGTGATGTTATTAATGAAATGCTGGCCTTTATGACATTTGGAAACCCAACCTATAGGCTTCTGTAGCCATGTATAGAGCCAAACTTAGTGGGTTGATTTAGGATTTCTAGATTGTTTTAATTATATTGACTTGTTTATTGTGTTATTGGCTTGTTGTTATTGTTTATTCCATGTGTAACTCTGTGTTGTTGTCTGTGTCGAACTGCTTTGCTTCATCTTGGCCAACCCTACCTGGTTAAATAAAGGGTTATATATATATATAAATACCTGGTTAAATAAAGGGTTAGGGTTATATGTATAAATACCTGGTTAAATAAAGGGTTATATATATAAATACCTGGTTAAATAAAGGGTTATATATATATATAAATACCTGGTTAAATAAAATGTTATATACATAAATACCTGGTTAAATAAAGGGTTATTTGTATAAATACCTGGTAAAATAAAGGGTTATATATATAAATACCTGGTTAAATAAAGGGTTATATATATAAATACCTGGTTAAATAAAGGGTTATATATATAAATACCTGGTTAAATAAAGGGTTATTTATATAAATACCTGGTTAAATAAAGGGTTATATATATAAATACCTGGTTAAATAAAGGGTTATTTATATAAATACCTGGTTAAATAAAGGGTTAGGGTTATATATATAAATACCTGGTTAAATAAAGGGTTATATATATATATAAATACCTGGTTAAATAAAGGGTTATATATATATAAATACCTGGTTAAATAAAGGGTTATACATATATAAATACCTGGTTAAATAAAGGGTTATATATATAAATACCTGGTTAAATGAAGGGTTAGGGTTATATATATAAACACCTGGTTAAATAAAGGGTTATATATATATATAAATACCTGGTTAAATAAAGGGTTATTTATATAAATACCTGGTTAAATAAAGGGTTATTTATATAAATACCTGGTTAAATAAAGGGTTAGGGTTATATATATAAATACCTGGTTAAATAAAGGGTTAGGGTTATATATATAAATACCTGGTTAAATAAAGGGTTATATATATAAATACCTGGTTAAATAAAGGGTTAGGGTTATATATATAAATACCTGGTTAAATAAAAGGTTATTTATATAAATACCTGGTTAAATAAAGGCTTAGGGTTATATTTATAAATACCTGGTTAAATAAAGGGTTAGGGTTATATATATAAATACCTGGTTAAATAAAGGGTTAAATATATAAATACCTGGTTAAATAAAGGGTTATTTATATAAATACCTGGTTAAATAAAGGTTTATGGTTATATATATAAATACCTGGTTAAATAAAGGGTTATATATATAAATACCTGGTTAAATAAAGGGGTATATATATAAATACCTGGTTAAATAAAGTGTTATTTATATAAATACCTGGTTAAATAAAGGGTTATATATATAAATACCTGGTTAAATAAAGGGTTATATATATAAATACCTGGTTAAATAAAGGGTTATATATATAAATACCTGGTTAAATAAAGTGTTATGTATATAAATACCTGGTTAAATAAAGGGTTAGGGTTATATATATAATATATAAATACCTGGTTAAATAAAGGGTTATATATATAAATACCTGGTTAAATAAAGGGTTATATATATAAATACCTGGTTAAATAAAGGGTTAGGGTTATATATATATACATATAAATACCTGGTTAAATAAAGGGTTATATATATAAATACCTGGTTAAATAAAGGGTTATATATATAAATACCTGGTTAAATATAGGGTTATATATAATATATAAATACCTGGTTAAATAAAGGGTTAGGGTTATATATATAAATACCTGGTTAAATAAATGGTTATATATATACCTACCTGGTTAAATAAAGGGTTAAGGTTTTATATATATATAAATACCTGGTTAAATAAAGGTGAAGTGAAAAAAAAAAATATGCCTATAATTGTATTTTTTAAATAATTTGTATGGTGTTAAATGTTAGCCAAAATCAGTAACTGTCGTCAGTTATACCCACATACATTTATAATTGTCTCTTTAGTGTTTGTTTCCTGTCTCTTCAGTGTTAGTTTCCTGTCTCTTTAGTGTTAGTTTCCTGTCTCTTTAGTGTTAGTTTCCTGTCTCTTTAGTGTTAGTTTCCTGTCTCTTCAGTGTTAGTTTCCTGTCTCTTTAGTGTTAGTTTCCTGTCTCTTTAGTGTTAGTTTCCTGTCTCTTTAGTGTTAGTTTCCTTACATTTATAACTGTCTCTTTAGTGTTCGTTTCCTCACATTTATAAATGTCTCTTTAGTGTTAGTTTCCTGTCTCTTTAGTGTTAGTTTCCTGTCTCTTTAGTGTTAGTTTCCTGTCTCTTTAGTGTTAGTTTCCTGTCTCTTTAGTGTTAGTTTCCTGTCACTTTAGTGTTAGTTTCCTGTCTCTTTAGTGTTAGTTTCCTCATATTTATAACTGTCTCTTTAGTGTTAGTTTCCTGTCTCTTTAGTGTTAGTTTCCTGTCTCTTTAGTGTTAGTTTCCTGTCTCTTTAGTTTTACTTTCCTGTCTCTTTAGTGTTAGTTTCCTGTTTCTGTCTCTTTAGTGTTAGTTTCCTGTCTCTTTAGTGTTAGTTTCCTGTCTCTTTAGTGTTAGTTTGCTCATATTTATAACTGTCTCTTTAGTGTTAGTTTCCTGTCTCTTTAGTGTTAGTTTCCTGTCTCTTTAGTGTTAGTTTCCTGTCTCTTTAGTGTTAGTTTCCTGTCTCTTCAGTGTTAGTTTCCTGTCTCTTTAGTGTTACTTTCCTGTCTCTTTAGTGTTAGTTTCCTGTCTCTTTAGTGTTAGTTTCCTCATATTTATAACTGTCTCTTTAGTGTTAGTTTCCTGTCTCTTTAGTGTTAGTTTCTGTCTGTCTCTTTAGTGTTAGTTTCCTGTCTCTTTAGTTTTACTTTTTCTCTTTAGTGTTAGTTTCCTGTCTCTTTAGTGTTAGTTTCCTGTCTCTTTAGTGTTAGTTTCCTGTCTCTTTAGTGTTAGTTTCCTGTCTCTTTAGTGTTAGTTTCCTGTCTCTTTAGTGTTAGTTTCCTGTCTCTTTAGTGTTAGTTTCCTATCTCTTTAGTGTTAGTTTCCTGTCTCTTTAGTGTTAGTTTCCTGTCTCTTTAGTGTTAGTTTCCTGTCTCTTTAGTGTTAGTTTCCTGTCTCTTTAGTGTTAGTTTCCTGTTAGTTTCCTGTCTCTTTAGTGTTAGTTTCCTGTCTCTTTAGTGTTAGTTTCCTGTCTCTTTAGTGTTAGTTTCCTGTCTCTTTAGTGTTAGTTTCCTGTCTCTTTAGTGTTAGTTTCTTGTCTCTTTAGTGTTAGTTTCCTGTCTCTTTAGTGTTAGTTTCCTGTCTCTTTAGTGTTAGTTTCCTGTCTCTTTAGTGTTAGTTTCCTGTCTCTTTAGTGTTAGTTTCATATTTATAACTGTCTCTTTAGTGTTAGTTTCCTGTCTCTTCAGTGTTAGTTTCCTGTCTTTTTAGTGTTAGTTTCCTGTCTCTTTAGTGTTAGTTTCCTGTCTCTTCAGTGTTAGTTTCCTGTCTCTTTAGTGTTAGTTTCCTGTCTCTTTAGTGTTAGTTTCCTGTCTCTTTAGTGTTAGTTTCCTGTCTCTTTAGTTTTAGTTTCCTGTCTCTTTAGTGTTAGTTTCCTGTCTGTCTCTTTAGTGTTAGTTTCCTGTCTCTTTAGTGTTAGTTTCCTGTCTCTTTCTTTAGTGTTAGTTTCCTGTCTCTTTATTTATAACTGTCTCTTTAGTGTTAGTTTCCTGTCTCTTTAGTGTTAGTTTCCTGTCTCTTTAGTGTTAGTTTCCTGTCTCTTTAGTGTTAGTTTCCTGTCTCTTCAGTGTTAGTTTCCTGTCTCTTTAGTGTTAGTTTCCTGTCTCTTTAGTGTTAGTTTCCTGTCTCTTTAGTGTTAGTTTCTGTCTCATATTTAGTTTCCTGTCTCTTTAGTCATATTTTAACTGTCTCTTTAGTGTTAGTTTCCTGTCTCTTTAGTGTAACTGTCTCTTTAGTGTTAGTTTCCTGTCTCTTTAGTGTTAGTTTCCTGTCTCTTTAGTGTTAGTTTCCTGTCTCTTTAGTTTTAGTTTCCTGTCTCTTTAGTGTTAGTTTCCTGTCTTTAGTGTTAGTTTCCTGTCTCTTTAGTGTTAGTTTCCTGTCTCTTTAGTGTTAGTTTCCTGTCTCTTTAGTGTTAGTTTCCTGTCTCTTTAGTGTTAGTTTCCTGTCTCTTTAGTGTTAGTTTCCTGTCTCTTTAGTGTTAGTTTCCTGTCTCTTTAGTGTTAGTTTCCTGTCTCTTTAGTGTTAGTTTCCTGTCTCTTTAGTGTTAGTTTCCTGTCTCTTTAGTGTTAGTTTCCTGTCTCTTTAGTTAGTGTTAGTTTCCTGTCTCTTTAGTGTTAGTTTCCTGTCTCTTTAGTGTTAGTTTCCTGTCTCTTTAGTGTTAGTTTCCTGTCTCTTTAGTGTTAGTTTCCTGTCTCTTTAGTGTTAGTTTCCTGTCTCTTTAGTGTTAGTTTCCTGTCTCTTTAGTGTTTGTCTCTTTAGTGTTAGTTGTCTCTTTAGTTTATAACTGTCTCTTTAGTGTTAGTTTCCTGTCTCTTTAGTGTTAGTTTCCTGTCTCTTTAGTGTTAGTTTCCTGTCTCTTTAGTGTTAGTTTCCTGTCTCTTTAGTGTTAGTTTCCTCATATTTATAACTGTCTCTTTAGTGTTAGTTTCCTGTCTCTTTAGTGTTAGTTTCCTGTCTCTTTAGTGTTAGTTTCCTGTCTCTTTAGTGTTAGTTTCCTGTCTCTTTAGTGTTAGTTTCCTCTTATTTATAACTGTCTCTTTAGTGTTAGTTTCCTGTCTCTTTAGTGTTAGTTTCCTGTCTCTTTAGTGTTAGTTTCCTGTCTCTTTAGTGTTAGTTTCCTGTCTCTGTTTAGTGTTAGTTTCCTGTCTCTTTAGTGTTAGTTTCCTTCCTGTCTCTTTAGTGTTAGTTTCCTGTCTCTTTAGTGTGTTAGTTTCCTGTCTCTTTAGTGTTAGTTTCCTGTCTCTTTAGTGTTAGTTTCCTGTCTCTTTAGTGTTAGTTTCCTGTCTCTTTAGTGTTAGTTTCCTGTCTCTTTAGTGTTAGTTTCCTGTCTCTTTAGTGTTAGTTTCCTGTCTCTTTAGTGTTAGTTTCCTGTCTCTTTAGTGTTAGTTTCCTGTCTCTTTAGTGTTAGTTTCCTGTCTCTTTAGTGTTAGTTTCCTGTCTCTTTAGTGTTAGTTTCCTGTCTCTTTAGTGTTAGTTTCCTGTCTCTTTAGTGTTAGTTTCCTGTCTCTTTAGTGTTAGTTTCCTGTCTCTTTATTTATAACTGTCTCTTTTGTGTTAGTTTCCTGTCTCTTTAGTGTTAGTTTCCTGTCTCTTTAGTGTTAGTTTCCTGTCTCTTTCGTGTTAGTTTCCTGTGTCTTCAGTGTTAGTTTCCTGTCTCTTTAGTGTTACTTTCCTGTCTCTTTAGTGTTAGTTTCCTGTCTCTTTAGTGTTAGTTTCCTCATATTTATAACTGTCTCTTTAGTGTTAGTTTCCTGTCTCTTTAGTGATAGTTTCCTGTCTCTTTAGTGTTAGTTTCCTGTCTCTTTAGTTTTACTTTCCTGTCTTTTTAGTGTTAGTTTCCTGTCGCTTTAGTGTTAGTTTCCTGTCTCTTTAGTGTTAGTTTCCTGTCTCTTTAGTGTTAGTTTCCTGTCCCTTTAGTGTTAGTTTCCTGTCTCCTTAGTGTTAGTTTCCTGTCACTTTAGTGTTAGTTTCCTGTCTCTTTAGTGTTAGTTTCCTGTCTCTTTAGTGTTAGTTTCCTGTCTCTTTAGTGTTAGTTTCCTGTCTCTTTCTCTTTGTTAGTTTCCTGTCTCTTTAGTGTTAGTTTCCTGTCTCTTTAGTGTTAGTTTCCTGTCTCTTTAGTGTCTCTTTAGTTTCCTGTCTCTTTAGTGTTAGTTTCCTCTTTATTTATTCCTGTCTCTTTAGTGTTAGTTTCCTGTCTCTTTAGTGTTAGTTTCCTGTCTCTTTAGTGTTAGTTTCCTGTCTCTTTAGTGTTAGTTTCCTGTCTCTTTAGTGTTAGTTTCCTGTCTCCTGTCTCTTTAGTGTTAGTTTCCTGTCTCTTTAGTGTTAGTTTCCTGTCTCTTTAGTGTTAGTTTCCTGTCTCTTTAGTGTTAGTTTCCTGTCTCTTTAGTGTTAGTTTCCTCCTGTCTCTTTAGTGTTAGTTTCCTGTCTCTTTAGTGTTAGTTTCCTGTCTCTTTAGTGTTAGTGTCTCTTTAGTGTTAGTTTCCTGTCTCTTTAGTGTTAGTTTCCTGTCTGTCTCTTTAGTGTTAGTTTCCTGTCTCTTTAGTGTTAGTTTCCTGTCTCTTTAGTGTTAGTTTCCTGTCTCTTTAGTGTTAGTTTCCTGTCTCTTTAGTGTTAGTTTCCTGTCTCTTTAGTGTTAGTTTCCTGTCACTTTAGTGTTAGTTTCCTGTCTCTTTAGTGTTAGTTTCCTGTCTCTTTAGTGTTAGTTTCCTGTCTCTTTAGTGTTAGTTTCCTGTCTCTTTAGTGTTAGTTTCCTGTCTCTTTAGTGTTAGTTTCCTGTCTCTTTAGTGTTAGTTTCCTGTCTCTTTATTGTTAGTTTCCTGTCTCTTTAGTGTTAGTTTCCTGTCACTTTAGTGTTAGTTTCCTGTCTCTTTAGTGCTAGTTTCCTGTCTCTTTCGTGTTAGTTTCCTCATAGTTTATAACTGTCTCTTTAGTGTTAGTTTCCTGTCTCTTTAGTGTTAGTTTCCTGTCTCTTTAGTGTTAGTTTCCTGTCTCTTTAGTGTTAGTTTCCTGTCACTCTTTAGTGTTAGTTTCCTGTCTCTTTAGTGTTAGTTTCCTGTCTCTTTAGTGTTAGTTTCTGTCTCTTTATTTATAACTGTCTCTTTAGTGTTAGTTTCCTGTCTCTTCAGTGTTAGTTTCCTGTCTTTTAGTGTTAGTTTCCTGTCTCTTTAGTGTTAGTTTCCTGTCTCTTTAGTGTTAGTTTCCTGTCTCTTTAGTGTTAGTTTCCTGTCTCTTTAGTGTTAGTTTCCTGTCTCTTTAGTGTTAGTTTCCTGTCTCTTTAGTTTTACTTTCCTGTCTCTTTAGTGTTAGTTTCCTGTCGCTTTAGTGTTAGTTTCCTGTCTCTTTAGTGTTAGTTTCCTGTCTCTTTCTGTCTAGTTTAGTTTCATATTTATAACTGTCTCTTTAGTGTTAGTTTCCTGTCTCTTTAGTGTTAGTTTCCTGTCTCTTTAGTGTTAGTTTCCTGTCTCTTTAGTGTTAGTTTCCTGTCTCTTCAGTGTTAGTTTCCTGTCTCTTTAGTGTTACTTTCCTGTCTCTTTAGTGTTAGTTTCCTGTCTCTTTAGTGTTAGTTTCCTGTCTTTATTTATAACTGTCTCTTTAGTGTTAGTTTCCTGTCTCTTTAGTGTTAGTTTCCTGTCTCTTTAGTGTTAGTTTCCTGTCTCTTTAGTTTTAGTTTCCTGTCTCTTTAGTGTTAGTTTCCTGTCTCTTTAGTGTTAGTGTTAGTTTCCTGTCTCTTTAGTGTTAGTTTCCTGTCTCTTTAGTGTTAGTTTCCTGTCTCTTTAGTGTTAGTTTCCTGTCTCTTTAGTGTTAGTTTCCTGTCTCTTTAGTGTTAGTTTCCTGTCTCTTTAGTGTTAGTTTCCTATCTCTCTCTGTCTCTTTAGTGTTAGTTTCCTGTCTCTTTAGTGTTAGTTTCCTGTCTCTTTAGTGTTAGTTTCCTGTCTCTTTAGTGTTAGTTTCCTGTCTCTTTAGTGTTAGTTTCCTGTCTCTTTAGTGTTAGTTTCCTGTCACTTTAGTGTTAGTTTCCTGTCTCTTTAGTGTTAGTTTCCTGTCTCTTTAGTGTTAGTTTCCTGTCTCTTTAGTGTTAGTTTCCTGTCTCTTTAGTGTTAGTTTCCTGTCTCTTTAGTGTTAGTTTTTGTCTCTTTAGTGTTAGTTTCCTGTCTCTTTAGTGTTAGTTTCCTGTCTCTTTAGTGTTAGTTTCCTGTCTCTTTAGTGTTAGTTTCCTGTCTCTTTCGTGTTAGTTTCCTCATATTTATAACTGTCTCTTTAGTGTTAGTTTCCTGTCTCTTCAGTGTTAGTTTCTGTCTTTTAGTGTTAGTTTCCTGTCTCTTTAGTGTTAGTTTCCTGTCTCTTCAGTGTTAGTTTCCTGTCTCTTTAGTGTTACTTTCCTGTCTCTTTAGTGTTAGTTTCCTGTCTCTTTAGTGTTAGTTTCCTCATATTTATAACTGTCTCTTTAGTGTTAGTTTCCTGTCTCTTTAGTGTTAGTTTCCTGTCTCTTTAGTGTTAGTTTCCTGTCTCTTTAGTTTTACTTTCCTGTCTCTTTAGTGTTAGTTTCCTGTCGCTTTAGTGTTAGTTTCCTGTCTCTTTAGTGTTAGTTTCCTGTCTCTTTAGTGTTAGTTTCCTGTCTCTTTAGTGTTAGTTTCCTGTCTCTTTAGTGTTAGTTTCCTGTCTCTTTAGTGTTAGTTTCCTATCTCTTTAGTGTTAGTTTCCTGTCTCTTTAGTGTTAGTTTCCTGTCTCTTTAGTGTTAGTTTCCTGTCTCTTTAGTGTTAGTTTCCTGTCACTTTAGTGTTAGTTTCCTGTCTCTTTAGTGTTAGTTTCCTGTCACTTTATTGTTAGTTTCCTGTCTCTTTAGTGTTAGTTTCCTGTCTCTTTAGTGTTAGTTTCCTGTCTCTTTAGTGTTAGTTTCCTGTCTCTTTAGTGTTAGTTTCCTGTCTCTTTAGTGTTAGTTTCCTGTCTCTTTAGTGTTAGTTTCCTGTCTCTTTAGTGTTAGTTTCCTGTCTCTTTAGTGTTAGTTTCCTGTCTCTTTAGTGTTAGTTTCCTGTCTCTTTAGTGTTAGTTTCCTGTCTCTTTAGTGTTAGTTTCCTGTCTCTTTCGTGTTAGTTTCCTCATATTCATAACTGTCTCTTTAGTGTTAGTTTCCTGTCTCTTTAGTGTTAGTTTCCTGTCTCTTTCGTGTTAGTTTCCTGTGTCTTCAGTGTTAGTTTTCTTTACTTTCCTGTCTCTTTAGTGTTAGTTTCCTGTCTCTTTAGTGTTAGTTTCCTGTCTCTTTAGTGTTAGTTTCCTGTCTCTTTTAGTGTTAGTTTCCTCATATTTATAACTGTCTCTTTAGTGTTAGTTTCCTGTCTCTTTAGTGTTAGTTTCCTGTCTCTTTAGTGTTAGTTTCCTGTCTCTTTAGTGTTAGTTTCCTATCTCTTTAGTGTTAGTTTCTTGTCTCTTTAGTGTTAGTTTCCTGTCTCTTTAGTGTTAGTTTCCTGTCTCTTTAGTGTTAGTTTCCTGTCTCTTTAGTGTTAGTTTCCTGTCTCTTTAGTGTTAGTTTCCTGTCTCTTTAGTGTTAGTTTCCTGTCTCTTTAGTGTTAGTTTCCTGTCTCTTTAGTGTTAGTTTCCTGTCTCTTTAGTGTTAGTTTCCTGTCTCTTTAGTGTTAGTTTCCTGTCTCTTTAGTGTTAGTTTCCTGTCTCTTTAGTGTTAGTTTCCTGTCTCTTTAGTGTTACTTTCCTGTCTCTTTAGTGTTAGTTTCCTCTTATTTATAACTGTCTCTTTAGTGTTAGTTTCCTGTCTCTTTAGTGTTAGTTTCCTGTCTCTTTAGTGTTAGTTTCCTGTCTCTTTAGTGTTAGTTTCCTCACATTTATAACTGTCTCTTTAGTGTTAGTTTCCTGTCTCTTTAGTGTTAGTTTCCTGTCTCTTTAGTGTTAGTTTCCTGTCTCTTTAGTGTTAGTTTCCTGTCTCTTTAGTGTTAGTTTCCTGTCTCTTTAGTGTTAGTTTTTCCTGTCTCTTTAGTGTTAGTTTCCTGTCTCTTTAGTGTTAGTTTCCTGTCTCTTTAGTGTTAGTTTCCTGTCTCTTTAGTGTTAGTTTCCTGTCTCTTTAGTGTTAGTTTCCTGTCTCTTTAGTGTTAGTTTCCTGTCTCTTTAGTGTTAGTTTTCACATTTATAACTGTCTCTTTAGTGTTAGTTTCCTGTCTCTTTAGTGTTAGTTTCCTGTCACTTTAGTGTTAGTTTTTCTCTGTTTCTCTCTTTAGTGTTAGTTTCCTGTCTCTTTAGTGTTAGTTTCCTGTCTCTTTAGTGTTAGTTTCCTGTCTCTTTAGTGTTAGTTTCCTGTCTCTTTAGTGTTAGTTTCCTGTCTCTTTAGTGTTAGTTTCCTGTCTCTTTAGTGTTAGTTTCCTGTCTCTTTAGTGTTAGTTTCCTGTCTCTTTAGTGTTAGTTTCCTGTCTCTTTAGTGTTAGTTTCCTGTCTCTTTCGTGTTAGTTTCCTCATATTTATAACTGTCTCTTTAGTGTTAGTTTCCTGTCTCTTTAGTGTTAGTTTCCTGTCTCTTTAGTGTTAGTTTCCTGTCTCCTTAGTGTTAGTTTCCTGTCTCTTTAGTGTTAGTTTCCTGTCTCTTTAGTGTTAGTTTCCTGTCTCTTTCGTGTTAGTTTCCTCATATTTATAACTGTCTCTTTAGTGTTAGTTTCCTGTCTCTTCAGTGTTAGTTTCCTGTCTTTTTAGTGTTAGTTTCCTGTCTCTTTAGTGTTAGTTTCCTGTCTCTTCAGTGTTAGTTTCCTGTCTCTTTAGTGTTACTTTCCTGTCTCTTTAGTGTTAGTTTCCTGTCTCTTTAGTGTTAGTTTCCTCATATTTATAACTGTCTCTTTAGTGTTAGTTTCCTGTCTCTTTAGTGTTAGTTTCCTGTCTCTTTAGTGTTAGTTTCCTGTCTCTTTAGTTTTACTTTCCTGTCTCTTTAGTGTTAGTTTCCTGTCGCTTTAGTGTTAGTTTCCTGTCTCTTTAGTGTTAGTTTCCTGTCTCTTTCGTGTTAGTTTCCTCATATTTATAACTGTCTCTTTAGTGTTAGTTTCCTGTCTCTTTAGTGTTAGTTTCCTGTCTCTTTAGTGTTAGTTTCCTGTCTCTTTAGTGTTAGTTTCCTGTCTCTTCAGTGTTAGTTTCCTGTCTCTTTAGTGTTACTTTCCTGTCTCTTTAGTGTTAGTTTCCTGTCTCTTTAGTGTTAGTTTCCTCATATTTATAACTGTCTCTTTAGTGTTAGTTTCCTGTCTCTTTAGTGTTAGTTTCCTGTCTCTTTAGTGTTAGTTTCCTGTCTCTTTAGTTTTACTTTCCTGTCTCTTTAGTGTTAGTTTCCTGTCGCTTTAGTGTTAGTTTCCTGTCTCTTTAGTGTTAGTTTCTGTCTCTTTAGTGTTAGTTTCCTGTCTCTTTAGTGTTAGTTTCCTGTCTCTTTAGTGTTAGTTTCCTGTCTCTTTAGTGTTAGTTTCCTGTCTCTTTAGTGTTAGTTTCCTGTTAGTTTCTGTCTCTTTAGTGTTAGTTTCCTGTCTCTTTAGTGTTAGTTTCCTGTCTCTTTAGTGTTAGTTTCCTGTCTCTTTAGTGTTAGTTTTTCTCTTTAGTGTTAGTTTCCTGTCTCTTTAGTGTTAGTTTCCTGTCTCTTTAGTGTTAGTTTCCTGTCTCTTTAGTGTTAGTTTCCTGTCTCTTTAGTGTTAGTTTCCTGTCTCTTTAGTGTTAGTTTCCTGTCTCTTTAGTGTTAGTTTCCTGTCACTTTAGTGTTAGTTTCCTGTCTCTTTAGTGTTAGTTTCCTGTCTCTTTAGTGTTAGTTTCCTGTCTCTTTAGTGTTAGTTTCCTGTCCTTTAGTGTTGTCTCTTTAGTGTTAGTGTCTCTTTAGTGTTAGTTTCCTATCTCTTTAGTGTTAGTTTCTTGTCTCTTTAGTGTTAGTTTCCTGTCGCTTTAGTGTTAGTTTCCTGTCTCTTTATTGTTAGTTTCCTGTCTCTTTAGTGTTAGTTTCCTGTCTCTTTAGTGTTAGTTTCCTGTCTCTTTAGTGTTAGTTTCCTGTCTCTTCAGTGTTAGTTTCCTGTCTCTTTAGTGTTAGTTTCCTGTCTCTTTAGTGTTAGTTTCCTGTCTCTTTAGTGTTAGTTTCCTGTCTCTTTAGTGTTAGTTTCCTCATATTTATAACTGTCTCTTTAGTGTTAGTTTCCTGTCTCTTTAGTGTTAGTTTCCTGTCTCTTTAGTGTTAGTTTCCTGTCTCTTTAGTTTTACTTTCCTGTCTCTTTAGTGTTAGTTTCCTGTCTCTTTAGTGTTAGTTTCCTGTCTCTTTAGTGTTAGTTTCCTGTCTCTTCAGTGTTAGTTTACTGTCTCTTTAGTGTTACTTTCCTGTCTCTTTAGTGTTAGTTTCCTGTCTCTTTAGTGTTAGTTTCCTCATATTTATAACTGTCTCTTTAGTGTTAGTTTCCTGTCTCTTTAGTGTTAGTTTCCTGTCTCTTTAGTGTTAGTTTCCTGTCTCTTTAGTTTTACTTTCCTGTCTCTTTAGTGTTAGTTTCCTGTCGCTTTAGTGTTAGTTTCCTGTCTCTTTAGTGTTAGTTTCCTGTCTCTTTCGTGTTAGTTTCCTCATATTTATAACTGTCTCTTTAGTGTTAGTTTCCTGTCTCTTTAGTGTTAGTTTCCTGTCGCTTTAGTGTTAGTTTCCTGTCTCTTTAGTGTTAGTTTCCTATCTCTTTAGTGTTAGTTTCTTGTCTCTTTAGTGTTAGTTTCCTGTCTCTTTAGTGTTAGTTTCCTGTCTCTTTAGTGTTAGTTTCCTGTCTCTTTAGTGTTAGTTTCCTGTCACTTTAGTGTTAGTTTCCTGTCTCTTTAGTGTTAGTTCCTGTCTCTTTAGTGTTAGTTCCTGTCTCTTTAGTGTTAGTTTCCTGTCTCTTTAGTGTTTCCTGTCTCTTTAGTGTTAGTTTCCTGTCTCTTTAGTGTTAGTTTCCTGTCTCTTTAGTGTTAGTTTCCTGTCTCTTTAGTGTTACTTTCCTGTCTCTTTAGTGTTAGTTTCCTCTTATTTATAACTGTCTCTTTAGTGTTAGTTTCCTGTCTCTTTAGTGTTAGTTTCCTGTCTCTTTAGTGTTAGTTTCCTGTCTCTTTAGTGTTAGTTTCCTGTCTCTTTAGTGTTAGTTTCCTGTCTCTTTAGTGTTAGTTTCCTGTCTCTTTAGTGTTACTTTCCTGTCTCTTTAGTGTTAGTTTCCTCTTATTTATAACTGTCTCTTTAGTGTTAGTTTCCTGTCTCTTTAGTGTTAGTTTCCTGTCTCTTTAGTGTTAGTTTCCTGTCTCTTTAGTGTTAGTTTCCTCTTATTTATAACTGTCTCTTTAGTGTTAGTTTCCTGTCTCTTTAGTGTTAGTTTCCTGTCTCTTTAGTGTTAGTTTCCTCACATTTATAACTGTCTCTTTAGTGTTAGTTTCCTGTCTCTTTAGCGTTAGTTTCCTGTCTCTTTAGTGTTAGTTTCCTGTCTCTTTAGTGTTAGTTTCCTGTCTCTTTAGTGTTAGTTTCCTCACATTTATAACTGTCTCTTTAGTGTTACTTTCCTGTCTCTTTAGTGTTAGTTTCCTGTCTCTTTAGTGTTAGTTTCCTGTCTCTTTAGTGTTAGTTTCCTGTCACTTTAGTGTTAGTTTCCTGTCTCTTTAGTTTTAGTTTCCTCGTATTTATAACTGTCTGGTGCCCTGTTCACAATGCCTGGACCACTGTCATCACAGCTCAAAGATTAGTGAGTAGTATTAGGGTAGAATTATAGGACTACTGGGCAACTCCTATTGGTCAACCTCTATTAGTCAACTCCTATTGGTCAACTCCTATTGGTCAGACCCCTATTGGCCAACCCCTATTGGTCAACTCCTATTGGTCAACCCCTATTGATCAACCCCTATTGCACAGCTCCTATTGGTCAACCCCTACTGGTCAACCCCTATTGGTCAACTCCTATTGGTCAACCCCTATTGGTCAACCCCTATTGGCCAACTCCTATTGGTCAACCCCTATTGGTCAACTCCTATTGTTCAAACCCTATTGGTCAACCCCTATTGGTCAACGCCTATTGGTCAACCCCTATTGTTCAATCCCTATTGGTCAACCCCTATTGGTCAACTCCTATTGGTCAACCCCTATTGGTCAACCCCTATTGGCCAACTCCTATTGGTCAACCCCTATTGGTCAACTCCTATTGTTCAACCCCTATTGGTCAACCCCTATTGGTCAACGCCTATTGGTCAACCCCTATTGTTCAATCCCTATTGGTCAACCCCTATTGGTCAACTCCTATTGGTCAACCCCTATTGGTCAACCCCTATTGGCCAACCCCTATTGGTCAACCCCTATTGGTCAACTCCTATTGTTCAACCCCTATTGGTCAACCCCTATTGGTCAACGCCTATTGGTCAACCCCTATTGTTCAATCCCTATTGGTCAACCCCTATTGGTCAACTCCTATTGGTCAACCCCTATTGGTCAACCCCTATTGGCCAACTCCTATTGGTCAACCCCTATTGTTCAATCCCTATTGGTCAACCCCTATTGGTCAATCCCTATTGGTCAACCCCTATTGGCCAACTCCTATTGGTCAACCCCTATTGGTCAACTCTATTGTTCAACCCCTATTGGTCAACCCCTATTGGTCAACGCCTATTGGTCAACCCCTATTGTTCAATCCCTATTGGTCAACCCCTATTGGTCAACTCCTATTGGTCAACCCCTATTGGTCAACCCCTATTGGCCAACTCCTATTGGTCAACCCCTATTGGTCAACTCCTATTGTTCAACCCCTATTGGTCAACCCCTATTGGTCAACGCCTATTGGCCAACCCCTATTGTTCAATCCCTATTGGTCAACCCCTATTGGTCAACTCCTATTGGTCAACCCCTATTGGTCAACCCTATTGGCCAACCCCTATTGGTCAACCCCTATTGGTCAACTCCTATTGTTCAACCCCTATTGGTCAACCCCTATTGGTCAACGCCTATTGGTCAACCCCTATTGTTCAATCCCTATTGGTCAACCCCTATTGGTCAACTCCTATTGGTCAACCCCTATTGGTCAACCCCTATTGGCCAACTCCTATTGGTCAACCCCTATTGTTCAATCCCTATTGGTCAACCCCTATTGGTCAATCCCTATTGGTCAACCCCTATTGGTCAACCCCTATTGGTCAACTCCCATTGGTCAACCCCTATTGGTCAATCCCTATTGGTCAACCCCTATTGGTCAACTCCTATTGTTCAACCCCTATTGGTCAACCCCTATTAGTCAATGCCTATTGGTCAACCCCTATTGTTCAAGCCCTATTGGTCAACCCCTATTGGTCAACTCCTATTGGTCAACCCCTATTGGTCAACCCCTATTGGCCAACTCCTATTGGTCAACCCCTATTGTTCAATCCCTATTGGTCAACCCCTATTGGTCAATCCCTATTGGTCAACCCCTATTGGTCAACCCCTATTGGTCAACTCCCATTGGTCAACCCCTATTGGTCAATCACTATTGGTCAACCCATATTGGTCAATCCCTATTGGTCAACCCCTATTGGTCAACCCCTATTGGTCAACTCCTATTGGTCAATCCCTATTGGTCAATCCCTATTGGTCAATCCCTATTGGTCAACTCTTATTGGTCAATCCCTGTTGGTCAATCCCTATTGGTCAACTCTTATTGGTCAATCCCTATTGGTCAATCCCTATTGGGCAACCCCTATTGGTCAATCCCTATTGGTCAACCCCTATTGGTCAATCACTATCGTACACTTTTCTCACCTTCCAATATTTGATGGTTTGAATTTGAATATGGCAACTGTCAGGATGAATCAAAACACTCTTTTTTAAATGTACCAATATATTTAGTGAGTAAAGGCTCTACAAACCTGTTTCTATATCATTCATCAATACTTTCCCAACCTTAAATAATAACATCAAGACTATTTTTAAATCTACCAATTGGTACCGAAAAGGAGCAGAATATGTGTGTGTATTTACATAGTTTGAATACCAACTTCTGAGAAATGTGTCTAGGAAAGGCGTGTCTAGGAAAGGCGTGTCTAGGAAAGGCGTGTCTAGGAAAGGCGTGTCTAGGAAAGGCGTGTCTAGGAAAGGCGTGTCTAGGAAAGGCGTGTCTAGGAAAGGCGTGTTTAGGAAAGGCGTGTGTAAGAAAGGCGTGTCTAGGAAAGGTGTGTCTAGGAAAGGCGTGTCTAGGAAAGGCGTGTCTAGGAAAGGCGTGTCTAGGAAAGGCGTGTCTAGGAAAGGCGTGTCTAGGAAAGGCGTGTCTAGGAAAGGCGTGTCTAGGAAAGGCGTGTCTAGGAAAGGCGTGTCTAGGAAAGGTATAGTACGCTACTTTCTGTGATGTGGACAGGATGTGGTACTACATTACACAAACTCACGTTTTGACCATTTCACATGACACGCCCCTTTTCCCTCAGTTTGGTGAATGACACGCCCCTTTTCCCTCAGTTTGGTGAATTACACACCCCTTTTCCCTCAGTTTGTTGAATTACACTCCCCTTTTCCCTCAGTTTGGTGAATGACACGCCTCTTTTCCCTCAGGTTGGTGAATGACACGCCCCTTTTCCCTCAGTTTGGCCACAGGCCCCTTTTCCCTCAGTTTGGTGAATGACACGCCCCTTTTCCCTCAGTTTGGCCACAGGCCAATACACTGATTTGACAGTCAAACTGTCACTAAAAGTAACAGACAACCGTTGTCACTGTTGATTTCCTACTGCGGTGGGTTGTGATTCGTCGATTCGTCAAAGTTATTCCACGTTTCAGTGTGGCCTTTAGCATAACCCTAATCCGCACATACAACCCAAAGGTTTTGCCCGTCATTTTGTTGATTATGAGTGATTGACACTTACCGCGTTGGCGACCCACTTGAATCAAAATGCAACACTTCAAAATGTCTCTGGCTGTCTTCTACAAATTGTCCTCTAACCAGTGATGTACACAATTATTCCCAGATTCCGTGTGGTTTCGAAGCTGTGTTACTTTTACCAGGACGTGTAAAACCTCATCTCCCCACCCCTTTTTTTGCACAATTGATTTTAAACGTTATAATCCATATTGAGTGATTGATAAAAAACAGGGTCGTGTTTATTTTTCTGTTTAGGTGACCCCACGTATCAAAAAATCCAATACTTTGAAATGTAGCTGACTACAGCTTGTCCTTTTACCAGCGAGGGAGAAAAAACAATATCTCCTGTTTCAATGTATTGTTGTCGTTGTTGATGTGGTAGTTTCAACAGCGCACACGACCAGACCCCCCCTCCACCCCCCTAATCAATATGAGTGATTTATTGCCACTTGTCAAAACAACCCGTTTTTTTTTTTTGGTGCTTGTTCAGTTTTTTATTTATTTTTTAAATACCATTAATATAATTACTATTGTTGCATTTGTGTAGATAGTACATTTTAATGTTGAGGCATTCAATATAGCTAAAACTGTTTCTGCATATTAGTTATTGATTTGGACACGTTAAAGCTGTGTGTTTTCAGCATTGGGCTATTTATCAAAATGTCTTGTCAACAGGAAGCAGCGACAGCATCATTTTTTTTAACTTTAAGAGTATACATTTAACTCTCAATATTACTTTTCAATGGTGTTTTACTTTATCAGGTAAAAATCAGTTGAACGAGTCCAAAAACATTATTCATATTATTATTTATTATCAAGATATACCAGAAATCACCAAATCGTGTTTGACCTTCCTCATTGGGTTGTGTTCTTCCGGTGTTGGGTCTAGGAGGTTCTCTAATTGGGTTGTTTGTCTGGTGTTGGGTCTAGAAGGTTCTCTAATCGGGTTGTTCGTCTGGTGTTGGGTCTAGAAGGTTCTCTAATCGGGTTGTTCGTCTGGTGTTGAGTCTAGGAGGTTCTCTAATTGGGTTGTTCGTCTGGTGTTGAGTCTAGGAGGTTCTCTAATTGGGTTGTTCTTCCGGTGTTGAGTGTAGGAGGTTCTCTAATCAGGTTGTGTTCTTCCGGTGTTGAGTCTAGGAGGTTCTCTAATTGGGTTGTTCGTCTGGTGTTGGTTCTCTAATCGGGTTGTTCGTCTGGTGTTGAGTCTAGGAGGTTCTCTAATTGGGTTGTTTGTCGGTGTTGGGTCTAGGAGGTTCTCTAATTGGGTTGTTCGTCTGGTGTTGAGTCTAGGAGGTTCTCTAATGGGGTTGTTCGTCTGGTGTTGAGTCTAGGAGGTTCTCTAATGGGGTTGTTCTTCCGGTGTTGAGTCTAGGAGGTTCTCTAATTGGGTTGTTCTTCCGGTGTTGAGTCTAGGAGGTTCTCTAATGGGGTTGTTCTTCCGGTGTTGAGTCTAGGAGGTTCTCTAATGGGGTTGTTCTTCCGGTGTTGAGTCTAGGAGGTTCTCTAATGGGGTTGTTCTTCCGGTGTTGAGTCTAGGAGGTTCTCTAATGGGGTTGTTCTTCCGGTGTTGAGTCTAGGAGGTTGTCCCTCCTTCCCCCTCTTTTCCATAAGCTCATACCCTCATCCTTGGTATGTCAAAGGATCCTTCTCTCTCTCAGATCTCCGTGGTCTAATTTAAGGCACCTGGCTAGGGTCAAGACCCCTCCTTTAACATATGTGTGTGTTGTGTTGTGTGTGTGTTATGGTATGTCTGTTTTGTGTTGTGTGTGTTATGGTATGTGTGTGTTGTGTGTGTGTTGTGTGTGTGTTATGTTATGTCTGTGTTGTGTGTGTGTGTGTTATGGTATGTCTGTGTTGTGTGTTGTGTGTGTGTTATGGTATGTGTGTGTTATGGTATGTCTTTGTTGTGTGTGTGTGTGTTATGGTATGTCTGTGTTGTGTTGTGTGTGTTATGGTATGGTATGTGTGTGTTATGGTATGTCTTTGTTGTGTTGTGTGTGTTATGGTATGTCTTTGTTGTGTTGTGTGTGTTATGGTATGTCTGTGTTGTGTTGTGTGTGTTATTATGTGTGTGTTATGGTATGTCTTTGTTGTGTTGTGTGTGTGTTATGGTATGGTATGTGTTGTGTTGTGTGTTGTGTGTGTGTTATGGTATGTGTGTGTGTGTGTGTGTTATGGTATGTGTGTGTTGTGTGTGTGTTATGGTATGTGTGTGTTGTGTTGTGTGTTGTGTGTGTGTTATGGTATGTGTGTGTTGTGTTGTTTGTGTTGTGTGTGTGTTATGGTATGTGTGTGTTGTGTTGTGTGTTGTGTGTGTGTTATTATGTGTGTGTTGTGTTGTGTGTTGTGTGTGTGTTATGGTATGTGTGTGTTGTGTTGTGTGTTGTGTGTGTGTTATGGTATGTGTGTGTTGTGTTGTGTGTGTGTGTGTGTTATGGTATGTGTGTGTGTGTTGTGTGTTGTGTGTGTGTTATGGATGTGTGTGTTGTGTTGTGTGTTGTGTGTGTGTTATGGTATGTGTGTGTTGTGTTGTGTGTTGTGTGTGTGTTATGGTATGTGTGTGTTGTGTTGTGTGTTGTTGTGTGTTATGGTATGTGTGTGTTGTGTTTGTGTTGTGTGTGTGTTGTGTGTGTGTTATGGTATGTGTGTGTTGTGTTGTGTGTTGTGTGTGTGTTATGGTGTGTGTGTGTTGTGTTGTGTGTTGTGTGTGTGTTATGGTATGTGTGTGTTGTGTTGTGTGTTGTGTGTGTGTTATGGTATGTCTTTGTTGTGTTGTGTGTGTTATGGTGTGTGTTGTGTTGTGTGTGTGTTATGGTATGTCTGTGTTGTGTTGTGTGTGTGTGTTATGGTATGTCTGTGTTGTGTTGTGTGTGTTATGGTGTGTGTGTGTTGTGTGTGTGTGTGTTTTAGTATGTGTGTTGTGTGTGTTGTGTTGGTGTGCGTGTTATGTTGTATGTTGTGTTGTGTGTGATATGTTATGTGTGTGTGTGTTATGGTATGTGTGTTGTGTTGTGTGTTGTGTTGTATGTGTGTTATGCTGTGTGTGTATTGTGTGTGTGTGTTATATTATGTGTGTTGTGGTATGTGTGTGTTATGGTGTGTGTGTTGGGGTATGATCATGCACTGAAAATGATTGGATGTGTGTGTTGTGTGTTATGGTGTGTGTGTGTGTGTGTGTGTGTGTATGTTATTGGATGTGTGTGTGGTATGTGTTGTGTCTCATGTTGTGCTGTGTGTTGTGTTGTGTGTTGTGTTGTGTGTTATTTTGTGTTGTGTGTTGGGTTGTGGGTTGTGTGTTATTTTGTGTTGTGTGTTGTGGTGTTGTGTGTTGTGTTGTGTTGTGTGTGTTGTGTGTTGTGTGTGTGTGTTGTGTGTTGTGTGTTGTGGTGTTGTGTGTTGTGTTGTGTGTTGTGGTGTTGTGTGTTGTGTTGTGTGTTGTGTGTTGTGATGTGTGTTATTTTGTGTTGTGTTGTGTGTTGTGTGTTGTGTGTTGTGTTGTGTGATGTGTGTTGTGTTGTGTGTTGTGTTGTGTGTTGTGTGTTGTGTGTTGTGTTGTGTGATGTGTGATGTGTGTTGTGTTGTGTGTTGTGTGTTGTGATGTGTGTTGTGTTGTGTGTTGTGTGTTGTGTTGTGTTGTGTGTTGTGTTGTGTGTTGTGTTGTGTGTGTGTGTTGTGTGTTGTGTGTTGTGTTGTGTGTTGTGTTGTGTGTGGTGTTGTGTGTTGTGTTGTGTGTTGTGTGTTGTGTGTTGTGTTGTGTTGTGTGTTGTGTTGTGTGTTGTGTTGTGTGTTGCGTTGTGTGTTATTTTGTGTTGTGTGTTGTGTTGTGTGTGTTGTGGTGTTGTGTTGTGTGTTGTGTGTTGTGTGTTGTGTTGTGTTGTGTTTTGTGTTGTGTTGTGTGTTGTGTTGTGTTGTGTGTTGTGTGTTGTGTTGTGTGTTGTGTTGTGTGTGTGTTGTTGTGTGTTGTGTGTTGTGTTGTGTGTTGTGTGTGTTGTGTTGTGTGTTGTGTTGTGTGTGTGTGTTGTGTGTTGTGTGTTGTGTTGTGTTGTGTGTTGTGT
>NC_056454.1:51025554-51040554 GCF_018296145.1 Oncorhynchus tshawytscha
CTCAGAGGGCTGGGAGGAGAGACTCAGAGGGCTGGGAGGAGAGACTCAGAGGGCTGTAGGGGAGGGCTGGGAGGAGACTCAGAGGGCTGGGAGGAGAGACTCAGAGGGCTGGGAGGAGAGACTCAGAGGGCTGGGAGAGGGGGGCTGGGAGGAGAGACTCAGAGGGCTTGGAGGGACTGGGAGGAGAGACTCAGAGGGCTGGGAGGAGAGACTCAGAGGGCTGGGAGGAGAGACTCAGAGGGCTGGGAGGAGAGACTCAGAGGGCTGGGAGGAGAGACTCAGAGGGCTGGGAGGAGAGACTCAGAGGGCTGGGAGGGCTGGGAGGAGAGACTCAGAGGGCTGGGAGGAGAGCTCTCAGAGGGCTGGGAGGAGAGACTCAGAGGGCTGAGGGCTGGAGGAGAGACTCAGAGGGCTGGGAGGAGAGACTCAGAGGGCTGGGAGGAGGGCTGGGAGGAGAGACTCAGAGGGCTGGGAGGAGAGACTCAGAGGGCTGGGAGAGGGCTTGGTAGGAGAGACTCAGAGGGCTGGGAGGAGAGACTCAGAGGGCTTGACTCAGAGGGCTGGGAGGAGAGACTCAGAGGGCTGGGAGGAGAGACTCAGAGGGCTGGGAGGAGACTCAGATTCAGAGGGCTGGGAGGAGAGACTCAGAGGGCTAGGGGAGGAGAGACTCAGAGGGCTGGGAGGAGAGACTCAGAGGGCTGGATTCAGAGGAGAGACTCAGAGGGCTGGGAGGAGAGACTCAGAGGGCTTGGTAGGGCTGGGCTGGGAGGAGACTCAGAGGGCTGGGAGGAGAGACTCAGAGGGCTGGGAGGAGAGACTCAGAGGGCTTGACTCAGAGGGCTGGGAGGAGAGACTCAGAGGGCTGGGAGGAGAGACTCAGAGGGCTGGGAGGCTCATTGTCTCCCTCCCTGCCTGTCTCTCTCTCCACTAAACTCCCCATCTGTCTCCTGTCTGTCTCTCTCCACTATGCTCCCTGCCTGTCTCTCTCTCCACTAAACTCCCCATCTGTCTCTCTCCACTAAGCTCCCTGTCTGTCTCTCTCTCCACTAAGCTCCCTGTCTCTCTCTCTCTCCACTATGCTCCCTGCCTGTCTCTCTCTCCACTAAGCTCCCTGCCTGTCTCTCTCTCCACTAAGCTCCCTGTCTGTCTCTCTCTCCACTAAGCTCCCTGTCTGTCTCTCTCTCTCCACTAAGCTCCCTGTCTGTCTCTCTCTCCACTAAGCTCCCTGTCTGTCTCTCTCTCCACTAAACTCCCTGTCTGTCTCTCTCTCCACTAAACTCCCTGTCTGTCTCTCTCTATACTAAGAACCCTGTTTGTCTCTGATAAACAGATATACTCTCCCATGTATCAGGCAGGCAGGCAGTCTGTCTGTCAGGTACGCAGTCTGTCAGGTAGGCAGTCTGTCTGTCAGGTAGGCAGTCTGTCTGTCAGGTAGGCAGTCTGTCTGTCAGGCAGGCAGTCTGTCTGTCAGGTAGACACAGAGCCATACTGATAGAGAGGAAAAAACATTGCGGATCATTCTAAACATCTAATTTTCAGTGATAATGGATGTGTCGTGAACCGTTGTGATGCAGAAATTGATCACTTTGATAGATCTGACATAGGAAGACAGCATGGTCATGTGATGCTTTGGGTGACTGGTCATCATGTGATGCTTTGGGTGACTGGTCATCGTGTGATGCTTTGGGTGTCTGGTCATCGTGTGATGCTTTGGGTGTCTGGTCATCGTGTGATGCTTTGGGTGTCTGGTCATCGTGTGATGCTTTGGGTGTCACACAGAGTTTAGTTACAGGACAAGTTATCACCTACACTACGGAGCGAATAATCTATGTGAATAATCTAACTGTGTATCTCTGTGTGAATAATCTAACTGTGTATCTCTGACCGTGTGAATAATCTAACTGTGTATCTCTGACTGTGTGAATAATCTAACTGTGTATCTCTGTGTGAATAATCTAACTGTGTATCTCTGACTGTGTGAATAATCTAACTGTGTATCTCTGACTGTGTGAATAATCTAACTGTGTATCTCTGTGTGAATAATCTAACTGTGTATCTCTGACTGTGTGAATAATCTAACTGTGTATCTCTGTGTGAATAATCTAACTGTGTATCTCTGACTGTGTGAATAATCTAACTGTGTATCTCTGACTGTGTGAATAATCTGACTGTGTATCTCTGACTGTGTGAATAATCTAACTGTGTATCTCTGACTGTGTGAATAATCTAACTGTGTATCTTTGACTGGGTGTGAAATAAAGAGAATGAGAGAGGAATGCAAACAGGGTTGATGTCTCCTCCCCTCTCCCCTCCTCCCACCCTGTGCCCCCATTGACTGTGAGTGTGTTTGTGTGATAGCGTGTGGCAGCGTGCGTCAGAGTGGGGAGAGGGATAGACTCCTCGAAAAGCACAGACACTGAAGCACTCTTTCTCTTCGCTCTGCTCTGCTCGGCAGCCAGCCTCTTCCTGTCTCCTCTTCTCTCTCAGCCCTCACGACAGCCCCCCACTACAGCCCCCACTACAACTGAGCAAGAGGACAAGTACATTAGAGTGTTTGAGAAACAGACGCCTCACAAGTCCTCAACTGGCAGCTTCATTAAATAGTACCCGCAAAACACCAGTCTCAACGTCAACAGTGAAGAGGCGACTCTGGGATACTGGACTTCTAGGCAGAGTTCCTCTGTCCAGTGTCTGTGTTCTTTTGCCCATCTAAATCTTTTCTTTTATTGGCCAGTCAGAGCTATGGCTTTTTCTTTGCAGCTCTGCCTAGAAGGCCAAGCATCCCGGAGTCGCCTCTTCACTGTTTACTTTGAGATTGGTGTTTTGCGGGAACTTGGGGATGGGAGAAATGATAACAGACACTAGGAGGGAACTTGAGGATGGGAGAAATGATAACAGACACTAGGAGGGAACTTGAGGATGGGAGAAATGATAACAGACACTAGGAGGGAACTTGAGGATGGGAAAAATGATAACAGACACTAGGAGGGAACATGAGGATGGGAGAAATGATAACAGACACTAGGAGGGAACTTGAGGATGGGGGAAATGATAACAGACACTAGGAGGGAACTTGAGGATGGGATAAATGATAACAGACACTAGGAGGGAACTTGAGGATGGGGGAAATGATAACAGACACTAGGAGGGAACTTGAGGATGGGAGAAATAATAACAAACACTAGGAGGGAACTTGAGGATGGGAGAAATGATAACAGACACTAGGAGGGAACATGAGGATGGGAGAAATGATAACAGACACTAGGAGGGAACTTGAGGATGGGAGAAATGATAACAGACACTAGGAGGGAACTTGAGGATGGGAGAAATGATAACAGACACTAGGAGGGAACTTGAGGATGGGGGAAATGATAACAGACACTAGGAGGGAACTTGAGGATGGGGGAAATGATAACAGACACTAGGAGGGAACATGAGGATGGGGGAAATGATAACAGACACTACGAGGGAACTTGAGGATGGGAGAAATGATAACAGACACTACGAGGGAACTTGAGGATGGGAGAAATGATAACAGACACTAGGAGGGAACTTGAGGATGGGGGAAATGATAACAGACACTAGGAGGGAACATGAGGATGGGAGCAATGATGAAAATATTTTATTGTTTTCCTCTTATGGAAGAAAGAAGATGTACCTGTGTAACAGTATAACTTTAGACCGTCCCCTCGCCCCCACCCGGGCGTGAACCAGGGACCCTCTGCACACATCAACAACAGTCACCCACGAAGCATCGTTACCCATCGCTCCACAAAAGGCCGCGGCCCTTGCAGAGCAAGGGGAACTACTACTTCAAGGTCTCAGAACAAGTGACGTCACCGATTGAAAAGCTATTTAGCCCGCACCGCTAACTAAGCTAGCCGTTTCACATCCTTTACACTTGCAATGTGTGCTACGTGTGTGTGTGTGTGTATGCGTGTGTGTATGCGTGTGTGTGCGTGCGTGTGTGTGTGTGCGTGTGCGTGCGTGTGTTTGCGTGTGTGTGTGTGCGTGTGTGTGTGTGTGCGTGTGTGTGTGTGTGTGTGTGTATGTGTGTGTGTGTGTGTGTGTGTGTGCGTGCGCGTGTGCGTGTGTGTGTGTGCGTGTGTGTGCGTGCGTGTGTGTGTGTATGTGTGTGTGTGTGTGTTTGTCAGTGTACTGTGGGCCTATATTTGGTAGTGAATAAGTTACGGGCCATCGAAGAGCAACGGAGAAGAGACCGCAGTACATGAAACATGCCTTTTAAGATATAGTAGCTGTGGAAATGTCAACACTTCAAAGTCTATCACAGTTGAGGCATCTGGTTCTTATTGTTCCTTTTCAATATCTGACACATTGAAGAGGACAGGCAGGGGGCGATTCACAGCAGTGGGCATTAAGTCATGCAGTGTGCAGGCAGACAGTGTTTGAATGATACCAGGTCTGTGTTGAACCTGGCTGAGTTCTAGTAGTGTTGTAGTGTTCTAGAACTAGTGTTCCAATAATCTAGTGTTCTATAACTAGTGTTCCAGTAATCTAGTGTTATAGTAGTGGTGTAGTGTTCTAGAACTAGTGGTCCAGTAATCTAGTGTTCTAGTAGTGGTTGTAGTGTTCTAGAACTAGTGTTCCAGTAATCTAGTGTTCTATAACTAGTGTTCCAGTAATTTAGTGTTATAGTAGTGGTGTAGTGTTCTAGAACTAGTGGTCCAGTAATCTAGTGTTCTAGTAGTGGTTGTAGTGTTCTAGAACTAGTGTTCCAGTAATCTAGTGTTCTAGTAGTGGTTGTAGTGTTCTAGAACTAGTGTTCCAATAATCTAGTGTTCTAGTAGTGGTGTAGTGTTCTAGAACTAGTGTTCCAGTAATCTAGTGTTCTATAACTAGTGTTCCAGTAATCTAGTGTTATAGTAGTGGTGTAGTGTTCTAGAACTAGTGGTCCAGTAATCTAGTGTTCTAGTAGTGGTTGTAGTGTTCTAGAACTAGTGTTCCAGTAATCTAGTGTTCTAGTAGTGGTTGTAGTGTTCTAGAACTAGTGTTCCAATAATCTAGTGTTCTAGTAGTGGTGTAGTGTTCTAGAACAGTGTTCCATAATCTAGTGTTCTAGTAGTGGTGTAGTGTTCTAGAACTAGTGTTCCAGTAATCTAGTGTTCTAGTAGTGGTTGTAGTGTTCTAGAACTAGTGTTCCAATAATCTAGTGTTCTAGTAGTGTTGTAGTGTTCTAGAACTAGTGTTCCAGTAAGTGTTCTAGTGTTCTAGAACTAGTGTTACTGTAATCTAGTGTTCTAGTGTTCTATAACTAGTGTTCCAGTAATCTAGTGTTCTAGTCATGGTTGTAGTGTTCTAGAACTAGTGTTCCAGTAATCTAGTGTTCTAGTAGTGGTGTAGTGTTCTAGAACTAGTGTTCCAGTAATCTAGTGTTCTAGTAGTGGTTGTAGTGTTCTAGAACTAGTGTTCCAGTAATCTAGTGTTCTAGTAGTGGTTGTAGTGTTCTAGAACTAGTGTTCCAGTAATCTAGTGTTCTAGTAGTGGTGTAGTGTTCTAGAACTAGTGTTCCAGTAATCTAGTGTTCTAGTAGTGGTTGTAGTGTTCTAGAACTAGTGTTCCAGTAATCTAGTGTTCTAGTCATGGTTGTAGTGTTCTAGAACTAGTGTTCCAGTAATCTAGTGTTCTAGTAGTGGTGTAGTGTTCTAGAACTAGTGTTCCAGTAATCTAGTGTTCTAGTCATGGTTGTAGTGTTCTAGAACTAGTGTTCCAGTAATCTAGTGTTCTAGTAGTGGTGTAGTGTTCTAGAACTAGTGTTCCAGTAATCTAGTGTTCTAGTCGTGGTTGTAGTGTTCTAGAACTAGTGTTCCAGTAATCTAGTGTTCTAGTAGTGGTGTAGTGTTCTAGAACTAGTGTTCCAGTGATCTAGTGTTCCTTTCTAGTATGCAGAAGATGTAACGATGGTGAAGAGTGAAGGGGATGTGACCCATAAGGTTCACTGTGTTCCAGGAAAGATGAACTGGCTGGTATAGAGCAGATGTTGAGATGTGATTGTTCACAGATATTGTGGTGGAAGCCAGCCACAGTGTGTGTGTGTGTGTGTGTGTGTGTGTGTGTGTGTGTGTGTGTGTGTGTGTGTGTGTGTGTGTGTGTGTGTGTGTGTGTGTGTGTGTGTGTGTGTGTGTGTGTGTGTGTGTGTGTGTGTGTGTGTGTGTGTGTGTGTGTGTGTGTGTGTGTGTGTGTGTGTGTGTGTGTGTGTGTGTGTGTATGTGTGTGTGTGTGTGTGTGTGTGTGTGTGTGTGTGTGTGTGTGTGTGTGTGTGTGAGAAAGACAGCCACACAAGCAGTCCTCAAACAGTCAATCAAACTTGTCTGTTTGAAGGCCTTCCAGAACCTCCTGCTGGGACCATGGGGCTGGAGAGACACCAACTACAACGTGTGTTTGTACTGTAGTGTGTGTGTGTGTTCTGTCTTTCATTCCGTTACACTTGCCTGTGCTGCAGTCAACATAGGTTGTCCATATAAAACACAGTAGTGTTGTAGTGTATAACAGTACACTCTACTCTAGTGTACTATATTCTGCTCTGGTACATTCTGCTCTGTTCTGCTCAACTCTGATCTTCTCCACTGAACTCTACTCTACTGTACTGTACTATACTCTACTCAAAACTACTGTCGTCTACTCTGCTCAACTCTACTCTACTGTACTATACTATACTATAATATGCTATACTATACTCTACTCTGCTCTACTGTACTCTACTCTACTGTACTCTACTCTACTCTACTCTACTTCACTCTACTCTACTATACTCAACTCTACTCTACTGTACTATACTCTACTGTACTCTACTCTACTGCACTCTACTCTACTCTACTGGACTCTTCTCTACTGTACTCTTCTCTACTGTACTGTACTCTACTCTACTGTACTATACTCTACTCTACTCTACTTCACTCTACTGTACTATACTATACTATGCTATACTATGCTCTACTCTACTGTACTCTACTCTACTATTCTATACTCTACTCTACTAAACTCTACTCTACTTCACTCTACTCTACTGTACTCTACTCTACTCTACTCTACTCTACTGTACTGTACTGTACTCTACTCTACTCTATTCTAGTCTACTCAAATCTACTCTACTCTAGTCTACTCTACTCTACTCTACTCTTCTCTACTCTACTCTAGTCTACTCTACTCTACTCCACTCTTCTCTACTCTACTCTATTCTAGTCTACTCAACTCTACTCTACTCTACTCTGCTCTGCTCTAGTCTACTCTACTCTGCTCTAGTCTAGTCTAGTCTAGTCTACTCTACTGTACTATTCTGTACTCTACTATACTGTACTCTACTCTACTCTACTGTAATCTTCTGTACTCTGCCCTACTCGACTCTACTGTACTTTGCTGTACTCTGCTCTATTATACTCTACAGTACTCTACTCTGCTCTGCTCAACTCTAATGTACTCTACTCTACTGTACTCTACTGTACTGTAATGTACTCTTCTCCACTGTACTGCACTCTACTCTACTCTACTCTACTCTGCTCTAGTCTACTCTGCTCTACTCTACTCTACTCTACTCTACTCTACTCTACTCTACTCTACTCTACTCTTATCTACTGCACTCTACTCTACTGCACTCTACTCTACTCTACTCTATTCTATTCTACTCTACTCTATTCTACTCTACTCTACTCTACTCTACTCTACTCTACTCTACTCTACTCTACTCTACTCTACTCTACTCTACTGCACTCTACTCTACCTTACTCTACTCTACTCTACTGCACTCTACTCTACCTTACTCTACTCTACTCTACTCTAGTCTACTCTACTCCACTGCACTCTACTCTATGCATGTCTACTCTAGTGTACTAGAGTAGCAGCATACCACCCTGCATCCCACTGTTGACTTGCTTCTGAAGCTAAACAGGGTTGGTCCTTGTTGGTCCCTGGATGGGAGACCAGATGCTGCTGGAAGTGGTGTTAGAGGGCCAGTAGGAGGCACTCTTTACTCTGGTCTAAATAATATCCCAGGGCAGTGATTGGGGACACTACCCTGTGTAGGGTGCTGTCTTTCGGATGGGACTTTAAATGCGTGTCCTGACTCTCTGAGATCATTAAAGATCCCATGGCACTTATTGTAAGAGTAAGGGGTGTTAACCCTGGTGTCCTGGCTAAATTCCCAATCTGGCCCTCAAACCATCATGGCCACCTAATCATCCCCAGTTTACGTTTGTCTCATTCACCCCCCTCTCCCCTGTGACTATTCTCCAGGTCGTTGCTGTAAATGAGAATGTGTTCTCAGTCAACTTACCTGGTCAAATAAAAAAAATACTCTAGTCTACTCTACTCTAGTCTAATCTATTCTACTTTAGTCTAGTCTACTCTACTCTACTCTACTCTACTCTACTCTAGTCTAATCTATTCTACTTTAGTCTACTCTACTCTAGTCTAATCTATTCTACTTTAGTCTAGTCTATTCTACTCTAGTCAAGTCTATTCTACTCTAGTCTAATCTATTCTACTTTAGTCTAGTCTAGTCTACTCTACTCTACTCTACTCTAGTCTAGTCTAGTCTAGTCTAGTCTACTCTACTCTAGTCTAATCTATTCTACTTTAGTCTACTCTACTCTAGTCTAATCTATTCTACTTTAGTCTACTCTACTCTAGTCTAATCTATTCTACTTTAGTCTAGTCTAGTCTACTCTAGTCAAGTCTATTCTACTCTAGTCTAATCTATTCTACTTTAGTCTAGTCTACTCTACTCTAGTCAAGTCTATTCTACTCTAGTCTAATCTATTCTACTTTAGTCTACTCTACTCTACTCTAGTCTAATCTATTCTACTTTAGTCTAGTCTACTCTACTCTAGTCAAGTCTATTCTACTCTAGTCTAATCTATTCTACTTTAGTCTAGTCTACTCTACTCTAGTCAAGTCTATTCTACTCTAGTCTAATCTATTCTACTTTAGTCTAGTCTACTCTAGTCTACTCTAGTCAAGTCTATTCTACTCTAGTCTAGTCTATTCTACTCTAGTCTAGTCTACTCTAGTCTACTCTAGTCTATTCTACTCTAGTCTAGTCTGTTCTACTCTAGTCTAGTCTGTTCTACTCTAGTCTATTCTACTCAAGTCTAGTCTATTCTACTCTATTCCATTATTCTCTACTCTAGTTTGTTCTACTCTATTCTATTCTACTCTACTCTATTCTACTCTAGTCTAGTCTGTTCTACTCTACTCTACTCTACTCTACTCTACTCTACTCTACTCTACTCTACTGTAGTCTACTCTAGTCTGGGTCTAGTCTATTCTACTTTATTCTAGTCTGCTCTATTATAGTCTAGTCTACTCTAGTCTAGTCTCCTCTAGTCTAGTCTGTTCTACTCTAGTCTAGTCTACTATATTCTACTCTATTTTACTCTAGTCTCCTCTATTCTACTCTATTCTAGTCTACTCTACTCTAGTCTACTCTAGTCTCGGTCTAGTTTATTCTACTTTATTCTAGTCTACTCTAGTCTATTCTACTCTACTCTAGTCTAGTCTAGTCTCCCCTATTCTACTCTATTTTACTCTAGTCTAGTCTACTTTGGTCTACTCTAGTCTAGTCTACTCTATTCTACTCTATTTTACTCTATTCTACTCTGCTGTTGTCTTGTGGACCATGTTGTCTACTCTGCTGTTGTCTTGTGGACCATGTTGTCTACTCTGATGTTGTCTTGTGGACCATGTTGTCTACTCTGCTGTTGTCTTGTGGACCATGTTGTCTACTCTGCTGTTGTCTTGTGGACCATGTTGTCGACTCTGCTGTTGTCTTGTGGACCATGTTGTCTACTCTGCTGTTGTCTTGTGGACCATGTTGTCTACTCTGCTGTTGTCTTGTGGACCATGTTGTCTACTCTGCTGTTGTCTTGTGGACCATGTTGTCTACTCTGCTGTTGTCTTGTGGACCATGTTGTCTACTCTGCTGTTGTCTTGTGGACCATGTTGTCTACTCTGCTGTTGTCTTGTGGACCATGTTGTCTACTCTGCTGTTGTCTTGTGGACCATGTTGTCTACTCTGCTGTTGTCTTGTGGACCATGTTGTCTACTCTGCTGTTGTCTTGTGGACCATGTTGTCTACTCTGCTGTTGTCTTGTGGACCATGTTGTCTACTCTGCTGTTGTCTTGTGGACCATGTTGTCTACTCTGCTGTTGTCTTGTGGACCATGTTGTCTACTCTGCTGTTGTCTTGTGGACCATGTTGTCTACTCTGCTGTTGTCTTGTGGACCATGTTGTCTACTCTGCTGTTGTCTTGTGGACCATGTTGTCTACTCTGCTGTTGTCTTGTGGACCATGTTGTCTACTCTGCTGTTGTCTTGTGGACCATGTTGTCTACTCTGCTATTGTCTTGTGGACCATGTTGTCTACTCTGCTGTTGTCTTGTGGACCATGTTGTCTACTCTGCTGTTGTCTTGTGGACCATGTTGTCTACTCTGCTGTTGTCTTCCTTCCTGCCTCTCTAACACATCTCTGTTTTGGTGAAGTAATTGAAAGTGAAAAGTGACTGTGGTTGACAGCTGAGGGGCTTACTCATCATATAATACACAGAGAAGAGAGATAACACCCTGTCTTGAAGCTTCCTGTGTGTGTGTGGGGGGCGGGGGACTAGAGAGTGTGAGTGTGAGTGTGTTTGTGTGTGTGTGTGTAGGGGGTGGACTAGTGTGTGTGAGTGTGTGTGTGTGTGTGGGGGGGTGGACTAGTGTGTGTGAGTGTGTTTGTGTGTGTGTATGTGTGGGGGGGGTGGACTAGTGTGTGTGAGTGTGTTTGTGTGTGTGTGTGTGTGTGGGGGGGTGGACTAGTGTGTGTGAGTGTGTTTGTGTGTGTGTGTGTGTGTGTGTGTGGGGGGTGGACTAGTGTGTGTGAGTGTGAGTGTGTTTGTGTGTGTGTGTGTGTGGGGGGTGGACTAGTGTGTGTGAGTGTGTTTGTGTGGGGGGTGGACTAGTGTGTGTGAGTGTGAGTGTGTTTGTGTGTGTGTGTGTGTGTGGGGGGACCAGTGTGTGTGAGTGTGTTTGTGTGTGTGTGTGTGTGTGGGGGGGTGGACTAGTGTGTGTGAGTGTGTTTGTGTGGGGGGTGGACTAGTGTGTGTGAGTGTGAGGGTGTTTGTGTGTGTGTGTGTGGGGGGTGGACTAGTGTATGTGAGTGTGAGTGTGTTTTGTGTGTGTGTGTGGGGGGGGTGGACTGTGTGTGTGTGTGTGTGTGTGTGTGTGGGGGGGTGGACTAGTGTGTGTTTGTGTGTCGGGTCAGAACGGATGCTTTGTGAGCCTCTCCATCTAACTCACAGCGTTAACCCGATCCCTGACCTCTAACACAGAGACAGCTTGTCTGTCACTTCCTGTCTCAGTGTTCCACTACCGACAGTGAGGTTATTATACAAAAGACAGGCAGAGAGAGTGCACTACTGTGATCCTGTGTGTCCTTTAGGTTTACTGAGTGGTCTGCTACAGCACAGTGAGAATACAGTGTGGACAGTGTAACCCTCAACGTGCCGCCATAGATTTGGTAGGGAGGATCGTTCAACAGCGGTAGATGTCGTGGTGATATTCAAGCTGTTCTCCGTTCCCGAATAGCTGAGTTTCCTTTTGTCAAATCCAGGAAGTATGACACTGTCAGGGCCCTTCGGTTTTGGGATGAGGACGTATAGTCTCTTCCCACAGACATTAGTAGACCCAGAACTTTACCAAAGACTAAACTAGATAAGGTGTTATTATCTCACTTTCTGACTGAAAACTTCTGTGTTGTCTGTCCTCACTTTCTGACTGAAAACTTCTGTGTTGTCTGTCCTCACGTTCTGACTGAAAACCTCTGTGTTGTCTGTCCTCACGTTCTGACTGAAAACTCCTGTGTTGTCTGTCCTATAGGTGAGGCGTGTGGCGGACATTTTGATGCCAGCAACGCCGGGTACATCACCACCCCAGGGTACCCTCTGGAGTATCCCCCTCATCAGAGCTGTCGCTGGGTCGTCACCGCCCCAGAACCTTCCCAGCGTATCGTCCTCAACTTCAACCCCCACTTTGAACTGGAGAAGCTAGACTGCAGGTGAGACAGAGAAGGAGATCTATACTGTGTATATCCAACACCACAGAGAAGGAGATCTGTTCTGTGTATATCCAACACCACAGTGAGATCTGTTCTGTTTGTATCCAACACAATTTCCAGCTCCCTGCTGTTTTTGTCTCAGTTTCCCTCATAACAAGCTCTTGGTGTTATCTCTCTGTAATCTCCCACACCATATTCCCAATCTCGCTTTAATCTCCCACACCATATTCCCCATCTCGCTTTAATCTCCCACACCATATTCCCAATTTCTCTGTAATCTCCCACACCATATTCCCCATCTCTCTGTAATCTCCCACACCATATTCCCCATCTCTCTGTAATCTCCCACACCATATTCCCCATCTCTCTGTAATCTCCCACACCATATTCCCCATCTCTCTGTAATCTCCCACACTATATTCCCCATCTCTCTGTTATCTCCCACACCATATTCCCCATCTCGCTTTAATCCCCCACACCATATTCCCCATCTCACTTTAATCTCCCACACCATATTCCCCATCTCTCTGTAAAATCCCACACCATATTCCCCATCTCTCTGTAATCTCCCACACCATATTCCCCATCTCTCTGTAATCTCCCACACCATATTCCCCATCTCTCTGTAATCTCCCACACTATATTCCCCATCTCTCTTTATCTCCCACACCATATTCCCCATCTCACTTTAATCTCCCACACCATATTCCCCATCTCTCTGTAATCTCCCACACCATATTCCCCATCTCTCTGTAATCTCCCACACCATATTCCCCATCTCTCTGTAATCTCCCACACCATATTCCCCATCTCTCTGTAATCTCCCACACCATATTCCCCATCTCTCTGTAATCTCCCACACCATATTCCCCATCTCTCTGTAATCTCCCACACCATAGACCCCATCTCTCTGTTATCTCCCACACCATAGTCCCCATCTCTCTGTTATCTCCCACACCATAGTCCCCATCTCTCTGTTATCTCCCACACCATAGTCCCCATCTCTCTGTTATCTCCCACACCATAGTCCCCATCTCTCTGTAATCTCCCACACCATATTCCCCATCTCTCTGTTATCTCCCACACCATATTCCCCATCTCTCTGTTATCTCCCACACCATAGTCCCCATCTCTCTGTAATCAAATTCCACTTCAACAACAACAACAGCCACAGAATTCTAGAACCCTAGAGAATCAGGGGAGCATTCCATTCCATATGCCTGACATCAGTTCTGTTTCTTCTACCCTCTATTGGTAAATCAGAGAAGTACAGCCAGATTCCAGACCGTCCGTTATTTTGGGAAGAGATTGACCATTGTCCAACTCTCCAAACGTCACATAGAATACCGTTGTATCAGCGGGCCCTGAGCTGCATATACACATATAAGGCAACATACACAACCAGTCAAAAGTTTAGACACACCTACTCATTCAAAGGTTTTTCTTTATTTTGTACTATTTGCTACATTGTAGAATAACAGTGAAGACATCAAAATTATGAAACTGTGTTGGTTAATACAGGAGTGTCCACCGTGCTTCTACACCTGCATTACTTGCTGTTTGGGGGTTTAGGCTGGGTTTCTGTACAGCACTTTGAGATATCAGCTGATGTACGAAGGGCTATATAAATACATTTGATTTGATTTTGAATTTGATTCCATGTGTGTTATTTCATAGTTTGAATGTCTTCACTATTATTCGACAATGTAGAAAATAGTAAAACAGAAAGAAGTAAAGCTCTTTAGTGTACATTTTGTTTTATTTCTACTGTCCTGTACATTCCTTACACTGTCGGTAGAGGCTTCCTTGAACATATGTACACAGTCAAAATACATGTACATGGGCTGAGATAGAGTTTAGTCTACAAGTCTACAAGCTGATAGACGACAGGACACTCCTAGTAAAGCCTAACCTTGCAGACAGATAGTGGGCGTGTCCCAAATGGCATCTTAAGGCCCATCGGGCTCTGGTCAAAAGTAGTTCACTATATAGGGACAAGGGTGTTATTGGGCTCTGGGCCAAAGTTGTGCACTATATAGGGAATAGGGCTCCATTGGGTTCTGGTCTAAAGTAGTGCACTATATAGGGAATAGGGTTCCATTGGGCTCTGGTCTAAAGTAGTGCACTATATAGGGAATAGGGTTCTATAAGGGGCTCTGGTCTAAAGTAGTGCACTATATAGGGAATAGGGTTCTATAAGGGGCTCTGGTCTAAAGTAGTGCACTATATAGGGAATAGGGTTCTAAAAGGGGCTCTGGTCTAAAGTAGTGAACTATATATGGACTAGGGTCTTATTTGGGACATGGACACACCCAGTCATATCCTATCAGCCTCTCTCTCTCCGCCCTTCTTCCATTTATTAACAAGCCATCAATAATACAAGGATATGTTTCTAAAAGAGAGATTTATGGCTCAGGATGCTTCCTGACAGTCTTTTGGAATGACAACATTAATCTTTTAGCAGCTGTTGTTGAAAGACACTCTGCTGCTCTTCTTCAGTAAGCACAGGAGTGATAGAAACACAGATTGTTGACTTTGAAGTTGTATTGTCACCTTGTTCTTTTTCTTCCTTGCTCATTCCCAATAACGCAATAATCAATATCAGTAGTACTATAAAAACATTTACAACAAAAAACACACGAGAAATATAAATAATAACACAAGGAAGGAAGTATATACAGGGTCAGTTCCACAGTCAGTTCCAATACCATATTTACAATATGGATACTGAATTGGTAGGGTTAGATATGTAGAGGGGTAAGGTGGCTAGGCATCAGGATATATGATAAACATTGGTCAGTGGAGGCTCCTCAGAGGAGGAAGGGGAGGACCGTCCTCCTCAGTGAATTTCTTATGAATACAAATTGGGAAACAAAAAAAAGTTAGCATTTTAAAATAAAACTATACTAAATATATTCACGTCACCAAATTATTGATTAAAACACACTGTTTTT
>NC_056454.1:51045554-51068054 GCF_018296145.1 Oncorhynchus tshawytscha
CTTGCCCGCCTCTGCTCCTGCCCCTAGCTCCTGCCCCTATGCCTCTAGCTCCTGCCCCTCCTGCCTCTAGCTCCTGCCCCTATGCCCTAGCTCCTGCCCCTAGCTCCTGCCCCTATGCCTCTAGCTCCTGCCCCTATGCCTCTAGCTCCTGCCCCTAGCTCCTGCCCCTAGCTCCTGCCCCTAGCTCCTGCCCCTAGCTCCTGCCTCTAGCTCCTGCCACTATGCCTCTAGCTCCTGCCCCTAGCTCCTGCCCCTAGCTCCTGCCCCTAGCTCCTGCCCCTAGCTCCTGCCTCTAGCTCCTGCCCCTAGCTCCTGCCCCTAGCTCCTGCCCCTAGCTCCTGCCCCTAGCTCCTGCCCCTAGCTCCTGCCCTAGCTCCTGCCCCTAGCTCCTGCCCCTAGCTCCTGCCCCTAGCTCCTGCCCCTAGCTCCTGATCCCCCTAGCTCCTGCCTCTAGCTCCTGCCCCTAGCTCCTGCCCTAGCTCCTGCCCCTAGCTTCTGCCCCTATGCCTCTAGCTCCTGCCCCTATGCCTCTAGCTCCTGCCCCTAGCTCCTGCCCCCAGCTCCTGCCCCTAGCTCCTGCCCCTAGCTCCTGCCTCTAGCTCCTGCCCCTAGCTCCTGCCCCTAGCTCCTGCCTCTAGCTCCTGCCCCTAGCTCCTGCCCCTAGCTCCTGCCCTAGCTCCTGCCCCTAGCTCCTGCCCCTAGCTTCTGCCCCTATGCCTCTAGCTCCTGCCCCTATGCCCTAGCTCCTGCCCCTAGCTCCTGCCCCTAGCTCCTGCCCCTAGCTCCTGCCCCTAGCTCCTGCCTCTAGCTCCTGCCCCTAGCTCCTGCCCCTAGCTCCTGCCCCTAGCTCCTGCCTCTAGCTCCTGCCCCTAGCTCCTGCCCCTAGCTCCTGCCTCTAGCTCCTGCCCCTAGATCCTGCCTCTAGCTCCTGGACACACACTCACACATAAACATGCAGTATGACTGCCTTTTATAAGATGCATTATCATTCAGCACGTCCTGCCTGTCGTTCTAGAGTGCCCAGCGCAGCACGGCGAGCCCCCCAGCGCAGCACGGCGAGCCCCCGGGTTATAAATAGGTTAACCATAATAAGAGGTAGGATGATCATGATATACTGTCATCAGCAGATCCACTGATCACTCAGTTTGTACAGTGGTTACTATCTCTCAGTCTGTACAGTGGCTACATTCTCTCAGTCTGTACAGTGGTTGCTATCTCTCAGTCTGTACAGTGGTTACTATCTCTGTCTGTACAGTAGTTACTATCTCTCAGTTTGTACAGTGGTTACTATCTCTCAGTCTGTACAGTGGTTGCTATCTCTCAGTCTGTACAGTGGTTGCTATCTCTCAGTCTGTACAGTGGTTGCTATCTCTCAGTTTGTACAGTGGTTACTATCTCTCAGTCTGTACAGTGGTTGCTATCTCTCAGTCTGTACAGTGGTTGCTATCTCTCAGTCTATACTATCTCTCAGTCTGTACAGTGCTTTCACCTCAGCTCTTTAACAGCAATAGAGGTGAGAATCTATCTATGATGACAGTGTGTTAGCAGTATCTACAGTGTTGAGAGGCTATTTTCCCTCTGGATCAAGAACTGTTGCTCTACTGTGCTCAAATGTTCTGGTCTACAGTACAGTACACTGTAAATATACATGCTGTCTCTGATACAGCATTTATAGTACATTAGAGTACATTTGAGTACATTGCATGCTGTCTTTGATGTTGCAGGCCTTGGTAGGTTGTTTTGTCCCTGTTGTGACATCATGTCGGAGGTGACAGATAAGATGTAACAAAGACTATTGAGGGGCCCCGGAGCAGGAGGAAGGAGAGAGAGAAAGTGGGGGAGAGAGACATCGAAAGGAGAGAGAGACCGAGAGAGAGTGGGATGAAGGTAGAAAAGAGAGAGAAAGATGAAATAAGCCTGAGAGAGAGAGAGAGAGAGAGCGATAGAGAGTGTGAGAGAGAAAGAGAGAGAGAGGGAGAGGGAGAGACAGAGAGACAGCGAGAGAGAGACAGAGGGAGAGACAGAGAGAGAGAGAGAGAGAGAGAGATAGAGAGCTGATGGGCACAGCTTCTATGTCTCCATCTCCAGCTGTGGACAGATAGCAGCTGGCTGTGGTCTCGTGTTAGCATCATGACCACATGGACTAAAGGACTGAACTAGCCCTCGCTGTGTGTGTGTGCCCTCGCTGTGTGTGTGTGTGAGCCCTCGCTGTGTGTGTGTGTGTGAGGTTCCCCGCTGCTGTGTGTGTATTCCCCTCGCTGCTGTGTGTGTGTGTGCCCTCGCTGTGTGTGTGTGTGAGCCCTCGCTGTGTGTGTGTGTGTGCCCTCGCTGTGTGTGTGTGTGTGCCCTCGCTGTGTGTGTGTGCCCTCGTGTGTGTGTGTGCCCTCGCTGTGTGTGTGTGTGCTGTGTGTGTGTGCCTCGCTGTGTGTGTGTGTGTGCCCTCGCTGTGTGTGTGTGCCCTCGCTGTGTGTGTGTGCCCTCGCTGTGTGTGTGTGTGAGCCCTCGCTGTGTGTGTGTGTGTGTGTGCCCTCGCTGTGTGTGTGTGTGTGCCCTCGCTGTGTGTGTGTGTGTGCCCTCCTGTTAAAGAGCTGGTATATATACTGAATGACACACACACACACACACACACACACACACACACACACACACACACACACACACACACACACACTGAATGTGCCCACTGAGTGAGACAGTCTACATCGATTTTCCTCTCTGTGGAATTCCTTCCCTGTTTGTGAGGCTCCTTCCCTGTTTAAGTACATAGTTCCCTGTTTGTGAGGTTCCTTCCCTGTTTAAGTACATAGTTCCCTGTTTGTGAGGTTCCTTCCCTGTTTAAGTACATAGTTCCCTGTTTGTGAGGTTCCTTCCCTGTTTAAGTACATAGTTCCCTGTTTGTGAGGTTCCTTCCCTGTTTAAGTACATAGTTCCCTGTTTGTGAGGTTCCTTCCCTGTTTAAGTACATAGTTCCCTGTTTGTGAGGTTCCTTCCCTGTTTGTGAGAATCCTTCCCTGTTTGTGAGATTCCTTCCCTGTTTGTGAGAATCCTTCCCTGTTTGTGAGGTCCCTTCCCTGTTTGTGAGGTTCCTTCCTGTTTGTGAGGTTCCTTCCCTGTTTGTGAGGTTCTTTCCCTGTTTGTGAGGTTCTTTCCCTGTTTGTGAGGTTCTTTCCCTGTTTGTGAGGTCCTTTCCCTGTTTGTGAGGTCCCTTCCTGTTTGTGAGATTCCCTTCCTGTTTGTGAGGTTCCTTCCTTGTTTGGAAGATTCCTTCCTGTTTGTGATATTCCCTTCCTGTTTGTGATATTCCCTTCCTGTTTGTGAGGTTCTTTCCCTGTTTGTGAGGTTCTTTCCCTGTTTGTGAGGTCCCTTCCTGTTTGTGAGATTCCCTTCCTGTTTGTGAGGTTCCTTCCTTGTTTGGAAGATTCCTTCCTGTTTGTGATATTCCCTTCCTGTTTGTGATATTCCCTTCCTGTTTGTGAGATTCCTTCCCTGTTTGTGAGGTTCCTTCCCTGTTTGTGAGGTTCCTTCCTTGTTTGGAAGATTCCTTCCTGTTTGTGATATTCCCTTCCTGTTTGTGAGATTCCTTCCCTGTTTGTGATATTCCCTTCCTGTTTGTGAGGTCCCTTCCCTGTTTGTAAGAATCCTTCCCTGTAGGTGAGAATCCTTCCCTGTTTGTAAGAATCCTTCCCTGTTTGTGAGGTCCCTTCCTGTTTGTGATATTCCCTTCCTGTTTGTGAGAATCCTTCCCTGTTTGTAAGAATCCTTCCCTGTTTGTAAGAGTCCTTCCCTGTTTGTGATGTCCCTTCCCTGTTTGTGAGGTCCCTTCCTGTTTGTGATATTCCCTTCCTGTTTGTGAGAATCCTTCCCTGTTTGTGAGATTCCTTCCCTGTTTGTGAGGTTCCTTCCCTGTTTGTGAGATTCCCTTCCTGTTTGTGATATTCCCTTCCTGTTTGTGAGATTCCTTCCCTGTTTGTGAGGTTCCTTCCCTGTTTGTGAGGTTCCTTCCTTGTTTGGAAGATTCCTTCCTGTTTGTGATATTCCCTTCCTGTTTGTGAGATTCCTTCCCTGTTTGTGAGATTCCTTCCCTGTTTGTGAGGTCCCTTCCCTGTTTGGAAGATTCCTTCCTTGTTTGGAAAATTCCTTCCTGTTTATGATATTCCCTTCCTGTTTGTGAGGTTCCTTCACTGTTTGTGAGATCCCTTCCCTGTTTGTGAGGTTCTTTCCCTGTTTGTGTGGTCCCTTCCTGTTTGTGATATTCCCTTCCTGTTTGTGAGATTCCCTTCCTGTTTGTGAGATCCCTTCCCTGTTTGTGAGGTTCTTTCCCTGTTTGTGTGGTCCCTTCCTGTTTGTGATATTCCCTTCCTGTTTGTGAGATTCCCTTCCTGTTTGTGAGGTTCCGTCCTTGTTTGGAAGATTCCTTCCTGTTTGTGAGATTCCTTCCCTGTTTGTGAGATTCCTTCCCTGTTTGTGAGGTCCCTTCCCTGTTTGGAAGATTCCTTCCTTGTTTGGAAGATTCCTTCCTGTTTGTGATATTCCCTTCCTGTCTGTGAGATCCCTTCCTTGTTTGGAAGATTCCTTCCTGTTTGTGAGATTCCTTCCTGTTTGTGATGGATTATGCATGTGGATGGTGGGTGATATCATCATTACTACACCATGGCAACTCAATGACCTGGCTGGAGGAAGCTCTACAGTCCATTTTCTGTGTCCCAAATTGCATTCTATTGCTTATGTAGTGCACTAATTTTAAGAGCTCTCCAGTCACCATACAGTCATTGTTTCTCTCTCTCTCTCTCTCTCTCTCTCTGGTTCAGTGGAAAACGTGACTTGACTTCAACTGAAGGTTACTGTTGTGTAGGAAGTGAACAGGTGCCAGCAGTATGAATCGCTGGTTATCCAGTCAGAACTGCAGATAGTCAGTAGTTTATTCGTCATTCCTTGAGAAACCTCAAGGCATTCGACCCAAAAAGCACTCTATTCCCTATATAGTGCACTACTTTAGACCAGGACCCTATAGCACTCTATTCCCTATATAGTGCACTACTTTAGACCAGGACCCTATAGCACTCTATTCCCTATATAGTGCACAACTTTTGGCCAGGACCCATTGGGCAAATGACGCCCCTGGGGTTCAATGATGCCCCTAGGGTTCAATGATGCTCCTAGGGTTCAATGACACCCCTAGGGTTCAATGATGCCCTAGGGTTCAATGACACATTTAGGGTTCAATGCTGCCCCAAGTGTTCAATGCTGCCCCAAGTGTTCAATGATGCTCCTAGGGTTCAATGATGCCCTAGGGTTCAATGACGCCCCTGGGGTTCAATGATGCCCATAGGGTTAAATGATGCTCCTAGGGTTCAATGATGCCCATAGGGTTCAATGACACCTTTAGGGTTCAATGGTGCCCTGTTCACTAAAGACCCTATGGCCCCTGGTCAAAAAACTAAAGTGGTGTATTATATAAGGTAGTGTATTATATAGGGTAGTGTGTTATATAGGGTAGTGTATTATATAAGGTAGCGTATTATATAGGGTAGTGTATTATATAGGGTGATGTATTATATAGGGTAGCGTATTATATAGGGTAGTGTATTGTATAATGTAGTGTATTATATAGGGTAGTGTATTATATAGGGTAGTGTATTATATAGGGTAGTGTATTATATAGGGTAGTGTATTATATAGGGTAGTGTGTTATATAGGGTAGTGTGTTATATAGGGTAGTGTGTTATATAGGGTAGTGTGTTATATAGGGTAGTGTATTATATAGGGTAGTGTATTATTTAGGGTAGTGTATTATATAGGGTAGTGTATTATATAGGGTAGTGTATTATATAGGGTAGTGTGTTATATAGGGTAGTGTGTTATATAGGGTAGTGTGTTATATAGGGTAGTGTATTATATAGGGTGATGTATTATATAGGGTAGTGTATTATATAGGGTAGTGTATTAGTGTGTTATATAGGGTAGTGTATTATATAGGGTAGTGTATTATATAGGGTAGTGTATTGTATAATGTAGTGTATTATATAGGGTAGTGTATTATATAGGGTAGTGTATTATATAGGGTAGTGTATTATATAGGGTAGTGTATTATATAGGGTAGTGTGTTATATAGGGTAGTGTGTTATATAGGGTAGTGTGTTATATAGGGTAGTGTATTATATAGGGTGATGTATTATATAGGGTAGTGTATTATATAGGGTAGTGTATTATATAGGGTAGTGTATTATATAGGGTAGTGTATTGTATAATGTAGTGTATTATATAGGGTAGTGTATTATATAGGGTAGTGTATTATATAGGGTAGTGTATTATATAGGGTAGTGTATCATATAGGGTAGTGTATTATATAGGGTAGTGTATTATATAGGGTAGTGTATTATATAGGGTAGTGTATTATATAGGGTAGTGTATTATATAGGGTCGTGTATTATATAGGGTAGTGTATTATATAGGGTAGTGTATTGTATAATGTAGTGTATTATATAGGGTAGTGTATTATATAGGGTAGTGTATTATATAGGGTAGCGTATTATATAGGGTAGTGTATTATATAGGGTAGTGTATCATAGAGGTAATGTATTACTGATGGTAATGTATTATATAGGGAAGTGTATTATAGAGTAATGTATTATATATGGTAATGTACTATAGAGGTAATGTATTAATGAGGGTATTGTATTATAGAGTAATGTATTATATATGGTAATGTACTATAGAGGTAATGTATTAATGAGGGTATTGTATTATAGAGTAATGCATTATATATGGTAATGTACTATAGAGGTAATGTATTAATGAGGGTATTGTATTATAGAGTAATGTATTATATATGGTAATGTACTATAGAGGTAATGTATTAATGAGGGTATTGTATTATAGAGTAATGTATTATATATGGTAATGTACTATAGAGGTAATGTATTAATGAGGGTATTGTATTATAGAGTAATGTATTATATATGGTAATGTACTATAGAGGTAATGTATTAATGAGGGTATTGTATTATAGAGTAATGTATTATATATGGTAATGTACTATAGAGGTAATGTATTAATGAGGGTATTGTATTATAGAGTAATGTATTATATATGGTAATGTACTATAGAGGTAACATATTAATGAGGGTATTGTATTATAGAGTAATGTATTATATATGGTAATGTACTATAGAGGTAATATATTAAGAGGGTATTGTATTATAGAGTAATGTATTATATATGGTAATGTACTATAGAGGTAATGTATTAATGAGGGTATTGTATTATAGAGTAATGTATTATATATGGTAATGTACTATAGAGGTAATGTATTAATGAGGGTATTGTATTATAGAGTAATGTATTATATATGGTAATGTACTATAGAGGTAATGTATTAATGAGGGTATTGTATTATATAGTAATGTATTATATATGGTAATGTACTATAGAGGTAATGTATTAATGAGGGTACTGTATTGTATAGTTAATAGTGTGCTATTTTGCATTAAGTTAACGTGGTAACTCTTCCTAATGGACTGCATTGTGTGTGTGTGTGTGTGTGTGTGTGTGTGTGTGTGTGTGTGTGTGTGTGTGTGTGTGTGTGTGTGTGTGTGTGTGTGTGTGTGTGCGTGTGAGAGAGAGACAGCATTTTCCTCTGAGGTAGGCTGTAGTCTTTTGCATCCTGGTCTGTGTACAGATGTGCCACTCCCCCCCCCTCCCATATGTGTTAATTTACGTTCACACGTTCACTCTTTCAGAAGGGGAACATTTCTCTCACCTGCCGTTTAAGCGTCAGAGCTTCTCAGCAGACTGGTTGTCTGGGTGAGAGTGAAGTCAAACACACACACACACACCCAGACACACACACCCAGACAGTCACACACACACACACACACAAACACTCTGTGGGTGACACTCAATCACACTCGATCTTCAAACATGTGCAAAGTGAATCTGAGACAGCTATGTGGTTTTAATGCCCTGTCAGACTACTCCAAACACTAATACACTTATAAATGACGGTAGTTAGTTGTCCCGCGTGTAAATCCTTCTTAGGCCCACTGTGTGTGAACCTTCAATGCCTTTTCTCATCAAATCCCTCAGCCTCCAACCCAGATTAATGTGATCTACATCACAGCTATACTATGAAGGACTTCCAGCTCAGTGCTAAACTATAGCAGCATACCAGTTCAATGCTAAACCATAGCAGCCAACAGCCAAATACCAGCTCAATGCTAAACCAAAGCAGCCAACAGCCAAATACCAGCTCAATGCTAAACCAAAGCAGCCAACAGCCAAATAGCAGCTCAATGCTAAACCAAAGCAGCCAACAGCCAAATAGCAGCTCAATGCTAAACCATAGCAGCCAACAGCCAAATACCAGCTCAATGCTAAACCAAAGCAGCCAACAGCCAAATACCAGCTCAATGCTAAACCATAGCAGCCAACAGCCTAATACCAGCTCAATGCTAAACCAAAGCAGCCAACAGCCAAATACCAGCTCAATGCTAAACCATAGCAACCAACAGCCAAATACCAGCTCAATGCAGACCTATAGCAGCCAACAGCCAAATACCAGCTCAATGCTAAACCATAGCAGCCAACAGTCAAATACCAGCTCAACGCTAAACCATAGCAGCCAACAGTCAAATACCAGCTCAATGCTAAACCATAGCAGCCAACAGTCAAATACCAGCTCAACGCTAAACCATAGCAGCCAACAGCCAAATACCAGCTCAATGCTAAACCATAGCAGCCAACAGCCAAATACCAGGTCAATGCTAAATCATAGCAGCCAACAGCAACAGCGAATTCCCAAATATATCTCAATGTGTATTATAGTTTACATGCAGCATGAGACTGTGGTTAGAGATGGTAGGATAGAATAGGAGAGAGTAATGGGAGAGAGAGAGACCCTCTGGGTACGGGCTAGATGGTTAGGGTTGGAAGAGAGAGTAGTGATCAGAGACCTGGAGGGGGGGTGCAGTAAGATTAGTAGGAGAACAGAGACCTGGAGGGGTTACAGTGAGATTAGTAGGAGAACAGAGACCTGGAGGGGGGGCTGCAGTGAGATTAGTAGGAGAACAGAGACCTGGAGGGGGGTTCAGTGAGATTAGTAGGAGAACAGAGACCTGGAGGGGGTTACAGTGGGATTAGTAGGAGAACAGAGACCTGGAGGGGGTTACAGTGAGATTAGTAGGAGAACAGAGACCTGGGGGGTTGCAGTGAGATTAGTAGGAGAACAGAGACCTGGAGGGGGTTGCAGTGAGATTAGTAGGAGAACAGAAACCTGGAGGGGGGTTGCAGTGAGATTAGTAGGAGAACAGAGACCTGGAGGGGGTTACAGTGGGATTAGTAGGAGAACAGAGACCTGGAGGGGGTGCAGTGAGATTAGTAGGAGAACAGAGACCTGGAGGGGGTGCAGTGGGATTAGTAGGAGAACAGAGACCTGGAGGGGTTACAGTGAGATTAGTAGGAGAACAGAGGCCTGGAGGGGGTTACAGTGGGATTAGTAGGAGAACAGAGACCTGGAGGGGTTACAGTGAGATTAGTAGGAGAACAGAGACCTGGAGGGGTTACAGTGAGATTAGTAGGAGAACAGAGACCTGGAGGGGGGTTGCAGTGAGATTAGTAGGAGAACAGAGACCTGGAGGGGGTTGCAGTGAGATTAGTAGGAGAACAGAGACCTGGAGGGGGTGCAGTGGGATTAGTAGGAGAACAGAGACCTGGGGGGTTACAGTGAGATTAGTAGGAGAACAGAGACCTGGAGTGGGTTGCAGTGAGATTAGTAGGAGAACAGAGACCTGGAGGGGGTGCAGTGAGATTAGTAGGAGAACAGAGACCTGGAGGGGGTTGTAGTGAGATTAGTAGGAGAACAGAGACCTGGAGGGGGTGCAGTGGGATTAGTAGGAGAACAGAGACCTGGGGGGTTACAGTGAGATTAGTAGGAGAACAGAGACCTGGAGTGGGTTGCAGTGAGATTAGTAGGAGAACAGAAACCTGGAGGGGGTGCAGTGGGATTAGTAGGAGAACAGAGACCTGGGGGGTTACAGTGAGTTTAGTAGGAGAACAGAGACCTGGAGGGGGGTTGCAGTGAGATTAGTAGGAGAACAGCCTCTAGTTTAGATGAGGTCAAACATATTGCCTGAGAGAGAGTGGGAGGGGACGGTGAAAGAGTGAGGTCAGAAGATGCAAGGAGGGGAAAGAAAGAGTTGGAAAGAAATTAATCGAAGGCATGTGACAGCAGGTAGCTAGTGGTCCCAGATAGAGAGCGACACACACACGCACACACACCACACACACACACACACACACACACCACACACACACACACACAGTTGAAGTCACAGGGGTCATTTAAACTCGTTTTTCAACACCATGGGACCACGCAGCCGTCAAACCGCTCAGGAAGGAGACGCGTTCTGTCTCCTAGAGATGAACGTACTTTGATGTGAAAAGTGCAAATCAATCCCGGAATAACAGCAAAGGACCTTGTGAAGATGCTGGAGGAAACAGGTACAAAAGTATCTGTATCCACAGTAAAACAAGTCCTATATCGACATAACCTGAAAGGCCGCTCAGCAAGGAAGAAGCCACTGCTCCAAAACCACCATAAAAAAGCCAGACTACGGTTTGCAACTGTGCATGGGGACAAAGATCGTACTTTTTGGAGACATGTCCTCTGGTCTGATGAAACAAAAATGGAACTGTTTGGCCATAATGACAATCGTTATGTTTGGAGGAAAAAGGGGGATGCTTGCAAGCCAAAGAACACCATCCCAACCGTGAAGCACGGGGGTGGCAGCATCATGTTGTGGGGGTGCTTTGCTGCAGGAGGGACCGGTGCACTTCACAAAATAGATGGCATCATGAGGAAGGAACATTATGTGGATATATTGAAGCAACATCAAGACATCAGTCAGGAAGTTAAAGCTTGGTCGTAAATGGGTCTTCCAAATGGACTATGACCCCAAGCATACTTCCAAAGTTCTGGCAAAATGGCTTAAGGACAACAAAGTCAAAGTATTGGCGTGGCCATCACAAAGGCCTGACCTCAATCCTATAGAACATTTGTGGGCAGAACTGAAAAAGTGTGTGTGAGCAAGGAGGCCTACAAACCTGACTCAGTTACACCAGCTCTGTCAGGAGGAATGGGACAAAATTCACCAAACCTACTGTGGGAAGCTTGTGGAAGGCTCCCTGAAACAAACTTCTGACCCACTGGGAATGTGATGAAAGAAATAAAAGCTGAAATAAATCATTCTCTCTACTATTATTCTGACATTTCACAATCTTAAAATAAAGTGTTGATCCTAACTGACCTAAAACAGGGAATTTTTACTGGGATTAAATTTCAGGAATTGTGAAAAAACTGTATTTAAATGTATTTGGCTAAGGTGTATATAAACTTCCGACTTCAACTATACACACACACACACACACACACACACACACACACACACACACACACACACACACACACACACACACACACAGCATGTCTCCCAGCTCGGAGAAGGCACCGTGGCTAATGTCAGAACTAATTGGAGAGGGGGTAGAATCAGAATCCGCCCCGATGCCGCCTGCAGCTCTCCTGAACGACCTGAAGAACCCAAATGCCACCCTATTCCCTATGCACTACGGGCTCTGTTGAAAAGTAGTGCACTATATAGGGAATAGAGTGCTATTTGGGTTGTCGTCAGAGATCTCTCGCTGCCTCAGTGCGGCTGCTGCTGCAAGACTTGCCAGCAACAAAGAGAGAGACATTGTGATCATGTCAAAAGAGCCCTGTCGGATCTGTCTCCACGGCTGCGATTCGGAGAACAGAGAAAAAGAGGATTCAACCTCAAAAGCTCGCTGGTGTTCTCCAGTCTAAATATACTCAGGCAGGCCTTCATAGAGCTCTTACTCTGCCTATACCTCGGCTCTCTCACTGCCTCTACCTTGTCTCTGCCTCTGCCTCTTCCTCGTCTCTCTCACTGCATCTACCTCTACTTTGTCTCTCTCTCTGCCTCTGCCTCTACCTCGCCTCTACCTTGTCTCTCTCTCTGCCTCTACCTCTATCTTGTCTCTCTCTCTACCTCTACCTCTACTTTGTCTCTCTCTCTCTGCCTCTGCCTCTACCTCGTCTCTACCTCGTCTCTCTCTCTGCCTCTACCTCTACCTCATCTCTCTCAATGCCTCTACCTCGTCTCTCTATCTACCTCTACCTCGTCTCTCTCACTGCCTCTACCTCGTCTCTCTCTCTACCTCTGTCTCTACCTCTACCTCATCTCTCTCACTGCCTCTACCTCGTCTCTCTCACTGCCTCTATCTCTACCTCGTCTCTCTCTCTCTACCTCTACCTCGTCTCTCTCTCTACCTCTACCTCTACCCCGTCTCTCTCTCTGCCTCTACCTCTACCTCGTCTACCTCTACCTCGTCTCTCTCACTCCCTCTGCCTCTACTTTGTCTCTCTCTCTGCCTCTACCTCTGCCTCTACCTTGCCTTTTCTCTCTCTCTGCCTCTGCCTCTACCTCGTCTCTACCTCGTCTCTCTCTCTGCCTCTACCTCTACCTCGTCTCTCTCAATGCCTCTACCTCGTCTCTCTATCTACCTCTACCTCGTCTCTCTCACTGCCTCTTCCTCGTCTCTCTCTCTACCTCTACCTCTGTCTCTACCTCTACCTCATCTCTCTCACTGCCTCTACCTCGTCTCTCTCACTGCCTCTACCTCTACCTCGTCTCTCTCTCTCTACCTCTACCTCGTCTCTCTCTCTACCTCTACCTCTACCCCGTCTCACTCTCTGCCTCTACCTCTACCTCATCTACCTCTACCTCGTCTCTCTCACTCCCTCTACCTCTACTTTGTCTCTCTCTCTGCCTCTACCTCTGCCTCTACCTTGCCTTGTCTCTCTCTCTGCCTCTACCTCTACCTCGTCTCTCTCACTGCCTCTACCTCGTCTCTCTCTCTCTACCTCTATCTCGTCTCTCTCACTGCCTTTACCTCTACCTTGTCTCTCTCTCTGCCTCTACCTCTACTTCGTCTACCTCTACCTCGTCTCTCTCACTCCCTCTACCTCTACTTTGTTTCTCTCTCTGCCTCTACCTCTGCCTCTACCTTGCCTTTTCTCTCTCTCTGCCTCTACGTCTACCTCGTCTCTCTCACTGCCTCTACTTTGTCTCTCTCTCTGCCTCTGCCTCTACCTTGCCTCTCTCACTGCCTCTACCTCTACTTTGTCTCTCTCACTGCCTCTGTCTCTACCTCTGCCTCTACCTCTACGTTGTCTCTCTCTCTGCCTCTACCTCTGCCTCTACCTTGCCTCTACCTCTCTCACTACCTCTGCCTCTACCTCTCTCACTACCTCTGCCTCTACCTCTCTCACTACCTCTGCCTCTACCTCTCTCACTACCTCTGCCTCTACCTCTCTCACTACCTCTGCCTCTACCTTGCCTTGTCTCTCTCACTGCCTCTGCTTCTACCTGTAGGCTACTGAGTAGAGGGGAATCAGGCTGGGAAGCAGGCCTGGCTCAGAGTGGAGGAAGGGGTGAGGAGGAAGAGGGGGAAGGGGGAAGAAGGGAGGGAGGACACCTGTCTGTGTCTGTCAGAGGGGGGGCTGAGAGCAGTGTCAGGTTCTCTCCTCCACCCCCACGCACTCCTCTACCTGACACAGTGCCACCAGTTATGTGCCCCACAGCAGTTTAGTCTGTTAGAGAGAGAGAGAGAGAGAGAGAGAGAGAGAGACAGAGAGAGAGAGAGAGAGAGAGAGAGAGAGAGAGAGAGAGAGAGAGAGAGAGAGAGAGAGAGAGAGACAGAGAGAGAGAGAGAGAGAGAGAGAGAGAGAGAGAGAGAGAGAGAGACAGAGAGAGAGAGACAGAGAGAGAGAGAGAGAGAGAGAGAGAGAGAGATAATAAATCTGTCACATCTTTATCCCGGCCAAAGCAGTAACTGACATGTCCATTTTAAAGCTAGAAGAGGAATAGAAGAAGAAGGAAGAACAGAACCCTAGGCTTTGTGAGAACAACCCTCAACCACGTTGCCACGGCGTTGTCAGTTCACACGCTATCGCTGACACAATGCATGAGGGAGGTGAGTTGGTGTTAGGAGACTTGTTTTCCTCTTCCCTCCCCTGAATGTCCCCCCTCCCCCACCGTCCGTGGATAGAGCTGCATGCTACATGCTGGTTCTCCCTAGTACAACACACTGTATCCATGTTAAGGGACTTGTTTACCTCTCCCTCCCCTGAATGTCCCCTGTCCGTGGATAGAGCTGCAGGCTAAATGCTGGCTAGCCTCCACCGGCAACAGTAAAGATTGTCCCAAGTACAACACCTTTCTAAGGTCTATAACACAGGGCACAGAGCAGTCAGCATGACACAGTACTACATTATCTGTACTTCAGCTTCTACTGGATTATTATTACAAATATAGTCATGTAGTAATATAGTAATATTGTAATGTAGTGATATAATAATATAATAATATAGTAATATATTAATATAATAATATAGTAATATAATAATATAATAATATAGTAATATAATAATATAGTAATATATGAATATAAGAATATAGTAATATAATAAAATATTAATATAATAATATAGTAATATAATAATATAGTAATATATTAATATAATAATTTTGTAATATAATAATATAGTAATATAATAATATAATAATATAGTAATATAATAATATAGTAATATATTAATATAAGAATATAGTAATATAGTAATATAGTAATATAATAATATAGTAATATATTAATATAATAATATAGTAATATAATAATATATTAAAAAATAATAATATAATAATATAATAATATAGTAATATAATAATATAGTAATATAATAACATAATAATATAGTAATATAATAATAATAATATAGTAATATATTAATATAATAATATAGTAATATAATAATATAGTAATATATTAATATAATAATACAATAATATAGTAATATAATAATATAGTAATATAATAATATAGTAATATAATAATATAATATAGTAATATAATAATATAATAATGTAGTAATATAATAATATAATATAATAATATAGTAATATAATAATATAGTAATATCATAATATAGTAATATAATAATATAATATAGTAATGTTGTAATATAATAATATAATAATATGGTAATGTAATGATACAGCAATTTAGCAATATATTAATATAGTGATATAGTAATACACACACACACAGAGAGCTAGTTCAATAGAACGCCTGCTCCCTCTCTATTCCTCTCCAGGTGACCAGATATCTCCATAAACCCTACCAGATCCACTAGTAATTCACCAGTAATCCAGCAGTAATCCACCTGTAATCCATCAGTAATCCACCTGTAATCCAGCAGTAATCCACCTGTAATCCAGCAGTAATCCAGCAGTAATCCACCTGTAATCCAGAAGTAATCCAGCAGTAATCCACCTGTAATCCACCTGTAATCCACCTGTAATCCAGCAGTAATCCACCTGTAATCCACCTGTAATCCAGCAGTAATCCACCTGTAATCCAGCAGTAATCCACCTGTAATCCACCATAATCCAGAAGTAATCCAGCAGTAATCCACCTGTAATCCACCTGTAATCCACCTGTAATCCACCAGTAATCCAGCAGTAATCCAGAAGTAATCCAGCAGTAATCCACCTGTAATCCACCTGTAATCCACCTGTAATCCACCTGTAATCCAGCAGTAATCCACCTGTAATCCAGCAGTAATCCACCTGTAATCCAGCAGGAATCTGGAGGGCTGGTTATTAAATTAATTACCCTACATTTTATATTAAAATGAAAGGACATCAAGGCCTAACGGTCTGGAGTTGCTCTTATCAGTCTTTCTCTAATTATCGTCTGCACTGATTGGTAGATCGAGGGATATAGCCACAACCCTACTATACTGCACTGTGTCTATAGTACAATGGAGGTACCTGCAGGGCCTGAGGTTGCAGTCTTTCTTTCATTGTCTTATTAATTTAGATAGAGCACCTTTCCTCTGCTCTGATCGTTAGACTGAAGGACGAGTGTTTTATAGAAGTGACCCACCAGTCGAAAGACAATGGCCTCTATCCCAGACCCTAACTCTGTTATCATGTGTCCTCAGTTATAAAGGTTTCTTTTGGAGAGGCAGGTGGGTTTGGTCTTGTTGCTTAAGGTTTAAGAAACTGACCAATAGGAATATGAGTTTGGGTGAGAGAACAGAGGTCAGCTGACAGTCAAAGACCAGAGAAACTGACCAATAGGACACGAGTTGGAATTATACACTTCAGGCTACATCTGAATGGGACTCTATTCCCTATGTGGTGCACTAATCTGGATCAAAGTAGTGCACTATATAGGGATTAGGGTGATCAAAGTAATGCACTATATAGGGATTAGGGTGATCAAAAGTAGTGCACTATATGGGGATTAGGTTGATCAAAAGTAGTGCACTATATCTGTCTTACTGGGTTGGCCAGCTATATCTCATCTGTCTATGTATCATCTGTCTATATCTCATCTGTCTATATCTCATCTGTCCATATCTCCTCTGTCTATATCTCCTCTGTCTATATCTCCTCTGTCTATATCTCCTCTGTCTATATCTCATCTGTATATATCTCATCTGTATATATCTCATCTGTTTTACTGGGTTGGCCAGCTATATCTCCTCTGTCTATATCTCCTCTGTCTATATCTCATCTGTCTATATCTCCTCTGTCTATATCTCCTCTGTCTATATCTCCTCTGTCTATATCTCCTCTGTCTATATCTCCTCTGTCTATATCTCATCTGTCTATATCTCATCTGTCTCACTGGGTTGGCCAGCTATATCTCCTCTGTCTATATCTCCTCTGTCTATATCTCTTCTGTCTATATCTCATCTGTCTCACTGGGTTGGCCAGCTATATCTCCTCTGTCTGTATTCTACTTGGTTTTCGTGGACTTCCAATACCAAACATGTTGTCCATGTTTCTACCCAGATATGACTTCATAGAGATCCGTGATGGAAACAGTGAGAATGGAGATCTGTTGGGTAAACACTGCAGCAACATCGCCCCTCCAGCCATCATCTCCTCCGGCCCCGTGCTCCACATCAAGTTTGTCTCTGACTACGCTCACCAAGGAGCTGGTTTTTCACTGCGCTACGAGATCTTCAAAACTGGTGAGTCCAATATGAATAAAGACACAAGGTTGATACAAACGTTTAACTACACAAATAGATTGGGACAAATGAAACCCAGTAGAAAGGCAGTCGGTAGTCCTATTGGTTATAGATACACTTAGGAGCAGTTTCCCGGACACGGGTTAAATTATTATTATTATTATTATATTCTGGCAGTTAGAGATGTACACTGGCTTGCGAAAGTATTCACCCCCCTTGGCATTTTTCCTATTTTGTTGCCTTACAACCTGGAATTAAAATAGCTTTTTTGGGTGGAGGTTGGTATCATTTGATTTACACAACATGCCGACCACTTTGAAGATGCAACATATTTTTTATTGTGAAACAAACAAGAATAAGACAAAAAAAAACTGAAAACATGAGTGTATAACTATTCACCCCCCCAAAGTCAATACTTTGTAGAGCCACCTTTTGTAGCAATTACAGCTGCATGTCTCTTGGGGTATGTCTCTATAAGCTTGGCACATCTAGCCACTGGGATTTTTGCCCATTCTTCAAGGCAAAACTGCTCCAGCTCCTTCAAATTGGATGGGTTACGCTGGTGTACCTCAATCTTAAAGTCATATCACAGATTCTCAATTGACTTGAAGTCTGGGCTTTGATTAGGCCATTCCAAGACATTTAAACCCCTTAATCCACTCGAGTGTTGCTTTAGCAGGGTCATTATCCTGCTGGAAGGTGAACCTCCGTCCCAGTCTCAAATCTCTGGAAGACTGAAACAGGTTTCCCTCAAGAATTACCCTGTATTTAGCACCATACATCATTCCTTAAATTCTGACCAGTTTCCCAGTCCCTGCCGATGAAAAACACCACCCTACAGCATGATGCTGCCACCACCATACTTAACTGTGGGGATGGTGTTCTCGTGGTGATGAGAGGTGTTGAAGTACAGATAATGTAGACATAGCGTTTTCCTTGATGGCCAAAAAGCTCAACTTTAGTCTCATCTGACCGGAGGACCTTTTTCCATATGTTTGGGGAGGCTCATACATGCCTTTTGGAGAACACCAAATGTGTTTGCTTATTTTTTTTCTTTAAGCAATGGCTTTATTCTGGCCACTCTTCCATAAAGCCCAGCTCTGTGGAGTGTACGGCTTAAAGTGGTCCTATGGACAGATACTCCAATCTCCGCTGTGGAGCTTTGCAGCTCCTTCAGGGTTATCTTTGGTCTCTTTGTTGCCTCTCTGATTAATGCCCTCCTTGCCTGGTCCGTGAGTTTTGTTGGGCAGCCCTCTCTTGGCAGGTTTGTTGTGGTGACATATTCTTTCCATTTTTTAAAATAATGAATTTAATGGTGCTCTGTGGGATGTTCAAAGTTTCTGATATTTCTTTATAACCCAACCCTGATCTATACTACTCCACAACTTTGTCCCTGATCTGTTTGGAGAGCTCCTTGGTCTTCATGGTGACGCTTGCTTGGTGATGTTGCAGACTCTGGGGCCTTTCAGAACAACTGAGATCATGTGATACTTAGATTGCACACAGGTGGACTTTATTTAATTAATTATGTGACTTCTGAAGGTAATTGGTTGCACCAGATCTTATTTAGGGGCTTCATAGCAAAGGGGGTGAATACATATGCACGCACCACTGTTCAGTTTTTAAAAAATGTAACTTTTTTTTTTAAATATATAATTTCCAAAAATCCATTTAAATACCAGGTTGTAATGCAACAAAATAGGAGAAACACCAAGGGGGATGAATAATTTTGCATGGCACTGTAGCTAGCTACACAAATACTGTAAAAAAATACTGGTATCTTTGTAGGACAGGTTAAATGGTATCTTTGTAGGACAGGTCAGATGGTAGTTTTGTAGGACAAGTTAAATGGTAGCTATATGGGACAGGTTAATGGTAGCTGTGTAGGACAGGTTACATGGTAGCTTTGTAAGACAGGTTACATGATAGCTTTGTGAGACAGGTTAAATGGTAGCTTTGTAGGACAGGTTAAATGGTAGATTTGTAAGACAGGTTAGATGGTAGATTTGTAAGACACGTTACATGGTAGCATTGTAGGACAGGTTACATGATAGCTTTGTTTGACAGGTTACATGGTAGCTTTGTAAGACAGGCTACATGGTAGCTTTGTAAGACAGGCTACATGGTAGCTTTGTAGGACATGTTAAATGGTATCTTTGTAGGACATGTCAGATGGTAGCTTTGTAGGACAAGTTAAATGGTAACTATGTGGGACAGGTTAATGGTAGCTATGCAGGACAGTGCCTGTGGGACACACACCTCTATCCTTCACAGTGCCTGTGGGACACACACCTCTATCCTTCACAGTGCCTGTGGGACACACACCTCTATCCTTCACAGTGCCTGTGGGACACACACCTCTATCCTTCACAGTGCCTGTGGGACACACACCTCTATCCTTCACAGTGCCTGTGGGACACACACCTCTATCCTTCACAGTGCCTGTGGGACACACACCTCTATCCTTCACAGTGCCTGTGGGACACACACCTCTATCCTTCACAGTGCCTGTGGGACACACACCTCTATCCTTCACAGTGCCTGTGGGACACACACAGTGCCTGGGACACACACCTATCCTTCACAGTGCCTGTGGGACACACACACAGTGCCTATCATCCTTCACAGTGCCTGTGGGACACACACCTCTATCCTTCACAGTGCCTGTGGGACACACACCTCTATCCTTCACAGTGCCTGTGGGACACACACCTCTATCCTTCACAGTGCCTGTGGGACACACACCTCTATCCTTTTACAGTGCCTGTGGGACACACACCTCTATCCTTCACAGTGCCTGTGGGACACACACCTCTATCCTTCACAGTGCCTGTGGGACTCACACCTCTATCCTTCACAGTGCCTGTGGGACACACACCTCTATCCTTTACAGTGCCTGTGGGACACACACCTCTATCCTTCACAGTGCCTGTGGGACACACACCTCTATCCTTCACAGTGCCTGTGGGACACACACCTCTGATTAAGTAAATGGCCGTCAGTCGTTCCTCCTTTCTTTCTTCTGTTCCTCCTGAAAGCATTCCAGGAATGCCTGCTAGTCCTGCCTGCTAGTCCTGCTTAATGGAGACCTGCTTTCTCGTCCCTGGAGAGAAGGGGTGGGGGTTACTAACACATCACATGTGGTGGTCTGGTGTAGTTTAGTCTGCTGTGGTCAGGGCTGGCTGTTAGCTGTTCACTGTTCACTGGCAAATGCTTTCTGGCACTACTGGGACTTGGGGAAGTGTGTGTGGTTTGACAGAACCCACCCTGCGGACTCTAACACAACAGAGTCGTTAGTGTTAACACCCACTCACCCACTCAGACCCTTAGAGAGAGAGGGGGGAGGGGGAGAGGAGGGGGAGAGAGACAGGGGAGGAGAGGAGAGGAGGGGGAGAGGGGAGGGGGAGAGGAGGGGGAGAGAGAGAGGGGAGGAGAGGAGAGGAGGGGGAGAGGGGAGAGGGAGGAGGGGGAGAGGAGGGGGAGAGGAGGGGGAGAGAGACAGGGGAGGAGAGGAGAGGAGGGGGAGAGGGAGAGGGGAGGAGGGGCAGAGGAGGGGGAGAGGGAGAGGAGGGGGAGAGGAGGGGGAGAGAGAGAGGGGAGGGGAAGAGGAGGGGGAGAGAGAGAGGGGAGGAGAGGAGAGGAAGGGGAGAGGGAGAGGGAGAGGAGGGGGAGAGGGAGAGGGGAGGAGGGGGAGAGGAGGGGGAGAGAGAGAGAGGGGAGGGGGAGAGGAGCGGGGAGAGAGAGAGGGGAGGAGGGGAAGAGAGAGAGAGGAGAGGAGGGGGAGAGAGAAGGGAGGGGGATATGGATTGGGGGGAGAGAGAGAGAGAGAGAGAGAGAGAGGAGAGGGGGAGAGAGAGGGGAGAGGGGGGAGAGGGAGAGGAGAGGAGGGGGAGAGAGAGGAGAGGAGGTGGAGAGAGAGGGGAGGGGGAGAGAGAGGAGAGGAGGGAGAGAAAGGGAGAGAGAGAGGAGAGGGGGAAATGGTATAAGGGAGAGAGAGCGGAGAGTGGGAGAGAGAGAGGAGATGAGGGGAGAGAAAGGGGAGAGGAGGGGAGAGAGAGGGGGGATTTGGGGAGGGGGAGAGGAAAGGAGGGGGGAGAGAGAGAGGAGAGGAGGAGAGAGAGAGAGAGAGAGAGAGGAGAAGAGTGGAGAGAGAGAGGGGAGAGGAGAGGAGGTGGAGAGAGAGGAGAGGAGGGGGTAGAGAGAGAGGAGAGGAGGGGGAGAAATGAGAGGAGGGGGTGAAACAGAGAGGAGGGGGGAGGAGAGGAGAGGGTGAAACAGGGGGAGGGGAGGAGAGGGGAGGAGGGGCAGAGGAGGGGGAGAGGGAGAGGAGGGGGAGAGGAGGGAATGAGAGAGAGGACAGGAGGGGAGGGAGAGGGGAGGGGAGAGAAACAGAGGAACAGAGTGGATTTCCCCTGGGAGGAAGTGATGTCATGGTATCCCACGTCCCCTGAGCTGAGGACTGGCAGCTGCTGTGAAGGATGGTCAACTCCCCATTGCTGTCTGACACTTCAGCACACACACACACACACACACACACACACACACACACACACACACACACACACACACACACACACACACACACAATGATGAAACCTGGAACGTTTGGAATGTAAACGCGGTTGCCATGGTATTAACAAGATCTCGTTATGCCGGAAGGTACGACTAAGTATGTGTGTGGGTGTTTGTATAAATTCTGTGTGTGTGTGTGTGTGTGTGTGTGTGTGTGTGTGTGTGTGTGTGTGTGTGTGTGTGTGTGTGTGTGTGTGTGTGTGTGTTTGTGTGTGTGTGTGTGGAACATAGTAAATAGTATATACAGTGCCTTGCGAAAGTATTCGGCCCCCTTGAACTTTGCGACCTTTTGCCACATTTCAGGCTTCAAACATAAAGATATAAAACTGTATTTTTTGTGAAGAATCAACAACAAGTGGGACACAATCATGAAGTGGAACGACATTTATTGGATATTTCAAACTTTTTAACAAATCAAAAACTGAAAAATTGGGCGTGCAAAATTATTCAGCCCCTTTACTTTCAGTGCAGCAAACTCTCTCCAGAAGTTCAGTGAGGATCTCTGAATTATCCAATGTTGACCTAAATGACTAATGATGATAAATACAATCCACCTGTGTGTAATCAAGTCTCCGTATAAATGCACCTGCACTGTGATAGTCTCAGAGGTCCGTTAAAAGCGCAGAGAGCATCATGAAGAACAAGGAACACACCAGGCAGGTCCGAGATACTGTTGTGAAGAAGTTTAAAGCCGGATTTGGATACAAAAAGATTTCCCAAGCTTTAAACATCCCAAGGAGCACTGTGCAAGCGATAATATTGAAATGGAAGGAGTATCAGACCACTGCAAATCTACCAAGACCTGG
>NC_056454.1:51073054-51080554 GCF_018296145.1 Oncorhynchus tshawytscha
TTCTGCTGGCTTGCACCACCACCACAGAAAGCACTGAGCTAGGTTGAAACACCTGCATTTCGGAGCTGCTTTACTCAAGAAAACAAAAAAAAGAGACCAGGCTTTATTACATTGTTTGCAAACTGATATGTGACACGTATTAATGCCAAAATAACATGCAAAAATGTGGGGCCCCACCTGCCCTGAATAACGGGTCGACACTGTCTGCCCGGAAACATCAACAGACAGCTGCATCAAACCTCTCTGACGGAAAATCACCATCCACCCTGTTACGTTTAGTTACGCCACAGGATCTCCCTCTCTCTCTCTCTCTCTCTCTTTCTATCTCTCTCTCTCTGTCTCTCTTTCTATCTCTCTCTCTCTCTCTCTCTCTCTCTCTCTCTCTCTCTCTCTCTGTCTCTCTCTCTCTTTCTATCTCTCTCTCTCTCTCTCTCTCTCTCTCTCTCTCTCTCTCTCTCTCTCTCTCTCTCTCTCTCTCTCTCTCTCTGTCTCTCTCTCTCTCTCTCTCTCTCTCTCTCTCTCTCTCTCTCTCTCTCTCTCTCTCTCTCTCTCTCTCTCTCTCTCTCTCTCTCTCTCTGTCTCTCTCTCAACAGAAACAACAATAACCAAGGGTCAAAATAACAACAGAAACAACAATAACCAAGTGTCAAAATAACTACACATTGAACAATAACAATAAGTATACAGTAGAGGACATGTGCAGGTTGATTGGTCTGTCAGACACTGTCCCTCATCTTATGACAGGCAGCAATGTAGTGCTCTGCCAACCCACAGCTCTCTGCGTCCTCCCCCAACAGAACAGGTAGCCTATCCTCATCAGAGAGGTCTTTGAAACCTTGAGTAAGGGTTTCACATTTGGGGAAATGACACTCTCTAATTGTTTTATATTTTTGACATTTTGTCAGGAAATGCAGCTCTGTCTCAGGTTCTGCTGTTATGTAGTGGTTGCACAGCCTTTCCTCTACAGGGAGCCAGGTTTTCCTGTGTCTACCCTTCTCAATAGCAAGGCTGTGCTCACTGAGCCTGTACTTTGTCAAGGTTTTTCTAAGGTTTTGATCAGTAACCATGGTCAAATATTTAGCCACGGTGTACTGTCGTTTTACGGCCAGATAGCACTGCATTTTGCTTTGTGTTTGTGCTTCCCAATAAGTAATGTAGTTTTATTTTGACTGTGTTGTAATTTGGTTAATTCTGATTGATTGGATGTTCTGGTCCTGAGGCTTCAGTGTGTTAGTAGAACAGGTTTGTGAACTCTGCCCCAGGACCAGCTGGATGAGGGGACTGAGGCTTCAGTGTGTTAGTAGAACAGGTTTGTGAACTCAGCCCCAGGACCAGCTGGATGAGGGGACTGAGGCTTCAGTGTGTTAGTAGAACAGGTTAGTGAACTCAGCCCCAGGACCAGCTGGATGAGGGGACTCTTTTCTTTGCTCAGCTCTTGGCATTGCAGGGCTTGGTAATGATATGAGAGGGGGTCACTGTATTTTACTTGCACTGTACTTAATTGCTCTTTTTTGAGTTTTTATTCTTAGTGGATACTGGCCTTATTCTGCCCTGCATGCATTGTTTGTAGTTTTCCTCTGGACATGTAGGAGAATCGTACAGAACTCTGCATGCAGGGTTTCAATGGGGTGTTTGTCCCATTTGATAAAATCTTGTTTTGCAAGTGGACCCCACACCTCGCTGCCTTAAAGTACAATTGGTTCAATGACACATTCCATTAGTTTTAGTTTATAATAGGTATTTCAATTTGAATTCGTTTTTAATGGCTTCGTTTAATGCCCTGCGTGCTTTCTCTCTCAGTTCATTCACTGCCTCATTAAGGTGTCCAGTTGAGCTTATGTTTAAACCTCAGTAATTGTAGTGTGTACAGTACTCTATATATTTAAACCTCAGTAATTATAGTGTGTGCAGTACTCTATATATTTAAACCTCAGTAATTGTAGTGTGTACAGTACTCTATATATTTAAACCTCAGTAATTGTAGTGTGTACATTACTCTATATATTTAAACCTCAGTAATTGTAGTGTGTACAGTACTCTATATATTTAAACCTCAGTAATTATAGTGTGTCCAGTACTCTATATATTTAAACCTCAGTAATTGTAGTGTGTACAGTACTCTATATATTTAAACCTCAGTAATTGTAGTGTGTACAGTACTATATATATTTAAACCTCAGTAATTGTAGTGTGTACAGTACTCTCTATATTTAAACCTCAGTAATTGTAGTGTGTACAGTACTCTATATATTTAAACCTCAGTAATTGTAGTGTGTACAGTACTCTATATATTTAAACCTCAGTAATTATAGTGTGTGCAGTACTCTATATATTTAAACCTCAGTAATTGTAGTGTGTACAGTACTCTATATATTTAAACCTCAGTAATTGTAGTGTGTACAGTACTCTATATATTTAAACCTCAGTAATTATAGTGTGTGCAGTACTCTATATATTTAAACCTCAGTAATTGTAGTGTGTACAGTACTCTATATATCTAAACCTCAGTAATTGTAGTGTGTACAGTACTCTATATATTTAAACCTCAGTAATTATAGTGTCTACAGTACTATATATATTTAAACCTCAGTAATTGTAGTGTGTACAGTACTCTATATATTTAAACCTCAGTAATTGTAGTGTGTACAGTACTCTATATATTTAAACCTCAGTAATTATAGTGTGTGCAGTACTCTATATATCTAAACCTCAGTAATTGTAGTGTGTACAGTACTCTATATATTTAAACCTCAGTAATTGTAGTGTGTACAGTACTCTATATATTTAAACCTCAGTAATTGTAGTGTGTACAGTACTCTATATATTTAAACCTCAGTAATTGTAGTGTGTACAGTACTCTATATATTTAAACCTCAGTAATTATAGTGTCTACAGTACTATATATATTTAAACCTCAGTAATTGTAGTGTGTACAGTACTCTATATATTTAAACCTCGGTAATTGTAGTGTGTACAGTACTCTATATATTTAAACCTCAGTAATTGTAGTGTGTGCAGTACTCTATATATTTAAACCTCAGTAATTGTAGTGTGTGCAGTACTCTATATATTTTTTGTACCAATTAAGAACTTTGGTCTAATTCCCTGAGATCTGGATCTTCTCTGGAAAATCATTATTTTAGTATTTTTGGGGTTTACTGCCAGGGCCCAGGTCTGGCAGTACTGCTCTAGCAGGTCCAGGCTCTGCTGTAGGCCATGTGCTGTGAGTGTTTACTGCCATGGCCCAGGTCTGGCAGTACTGCTCTAGCAGGTCCAGGCTCTGCTGCAGGCCATGTGCTGTGGGGGTTTACTGCCATGGCCCAGGTCTGGCAGTACTGCTCTAGCAGGTCCAGGCTCTGCTGTAGGCCATGTGCTGTGGGTGACAGCAGGCATAGGTCATCTGCGAAGAGTAGGCAATTAACCTAACCCCAGGGGCTGAGGATTTTTCTAGAATAGTGACCATTCGTTAATGTAAATATTGAAGAGTGCAGGGCTCAGATTGCAACCCTGGCGACGGCCCCGCCCCTGGTTAAAGAATTCTGTTCTTTTCTTACCAATTCTAATGCTGCACCTATTGCCAGTATACATTGATTAAATTATGTCGTGTTTTACCCCCTACACCACTTTCAATAACTTTGTAGAACAGTCCTGTATGCCAAATAGAATCAAATGCTTTTTGGAAGTCGATAAAGCAAGCGTTTATTTTGGTGGACATGTTTATCTATCAGGGTGTGTAGGGTGTAAATATGATCAGTTGTGCGATGTTTTGGTTTAAATCCAATTTGGCTTTTACTCAAGACATTGTGCTTATTAAGGAAGTTTAGAACTCTTACATTTATAATATTACAAAAAACCTGCCCCAGGTTATTGTTCACACAAATGCCTCTGTAGGCTGGTACAGCACTTTGATATATCAGCTGATGTAAGAAGTGCTTTATAAATACATTTGATTTGATTTGATTCAATTGTTAGGGTCAAATTTGCCTCCATTCTTAAAGATTGGGGTTATGAGTCCTTGATTCCAGATGGGATATAACCTACACTCAGGATCAGATGGTGAGACACGTACTACATAGTATTGTCTCTATATGATGAGACAATATACAGTGGGGCAAAAAAGTATTTAGTCAGCCACCGATTGTGCAAGTTCTCCCACTTAAAAAGAAGAGAGAGGTCTGTAATTTTCAATTCAACTATGACAGACAAAATTAGAAAAAAATATCCAGAAAATCACATTGTAGGATTTTTAATGAATTTATTTGCAAATTATGGTGGAAAATAAATATTTGGTCACCTACAAACAAGCAAGATTTCTGGCTCTCACAGACCTGTAACTTCTTCTTTAAGAGGCTCCTCTGTCCTCCACTCGTTACCTGTATTAATGGCACCTGTTTGAACTTGTTATCAGTATAAAAGACACCTGTCCACAACCTCAAACAGTCACACTCCAAACTCCACTATGGCCAAGACCAATGAGCTGTCAAAGGACACCAGAAACAAAATTGTAGACCTGCACCAGGCTGGGAAGACTGAATCTACAATAGGTAAGCAGCTTGGTTTGAAGAAATCAACTGTGGGAGCAATTATTAGGAAATGGAAGACATACAAGACCATTGATAATCTCCCTCGATCTGGGGCTCCACACAAGATCTCACCCCGTGGGGTCAAAATGATCACAAGAACGGTGAGCAAAAATCCCAGAACCACACGGGGGGACCTAGTGAATGATCTGCAGAGAGCTGGGACCAAAGTAACAAAGCCTACCATCAGTAACACACTACGCCGCCAGGGACTCAAATCCTGCATTGCCAGACGTGTCCCCCTGCTTAAGCCAGTACATGTCCAGGCCCATCTGAAGTTTGCTAGAGAGCATTTGGATAATCCAGAAGAAGATTGGGAGAATGTCATATGGTCAGATGAAACCAAAATATAACTTTTTGGTAAAAACTCAACTTGTCGTGTTTGGAGGACAAAGAATGCTGAGTTGCATCCAAAGAACACCATACCTACTGTGAAGCATGGGGGTGGAAACATCATGCTTTGGGGGTTTTCTGCAAAGGGACCAGGACGACTGATCCGTGTAAAGGAAACAATGAATGGGGCCAGGTATCGTGAGATTTTGAGTGAAAACCTCCTTCCATCAGCAAGGGCATTGAAGATGATACGTGGCTGGGTCTTTCAGCATGACAATGATCCCAAACACATCGCCCGGGCAATGAAGGAGTGGCTTCGTAAGAAGCATTTCAAGGTCCTGGAGTGGCTTAGCCAGTCTCCAGATCTCAGCCCCATAGAAAATCTTTGGAGGGAGTTGAAAGTCCGTGTTGCCCAGCAACAGCCCCAAAACATCACTGCTCTAGAGGAGATCTACATGGAGGAATGGGCCAAAATACCAGCAACAGTGTGTGAAAACCTTGTGAAGACTTACAGAAAACATTTGACCTCTGTCGTTGCCAACAAAGGGTATATAACAAAGTATTGAGATAAACTTTTGTTGTTGACCAAATACTCATTTTCCACCATAATTTGCAAATAAATTCATTAAAAATCCTACAATGTGATTTTCTGGATATTTTTTCCCCATTTTGTCTGTCATAGTTGAAGTGTACCTATGATGAAAATTACAGGCCTCTCTCATCTTTTTAAGTTGGAGAACTTGCACAATTGGTGGCTGACTAAATACTGTTTTGCACCACTGTGTATATATATATATATATGACATTTGTAATGTCTTTATTGTTTTGAAACTTCTGTATGTGTAATGTTTATTGTTAATATTTATTGTTTATTTCACTTTTGTATGTTGTCTACCTCACTTGCTTTGGCAATGTTAACACATGTTTCCCATGCCAATAAAGCCCTTGAATTGAATTGAGACACGTACAGAGCTCTTACCTGTATCATGTTCTAGACATGAAATAAGGACCAATCGCTGATGATTATTTGAGTTTTGAGGGTATGTTGAGGGGGTGGGGGGACAGAGAGACAAAACAGAGGAGGGGGTGGGGGGGCTGTTGTTGACAGGCTGAAGGGAAGGTGGTCAGGGAGGAGAGGAGAGGAGGAAGGCCAGAAATATCAGTGGATCAAAGAACAAACAGAGAGTCATCTGTAGCTCTTAACTCTATTTATATACTACCTCACCAGCTGTGACCCTGCAGGGTTCACACACACACACACCACGGCTGGTACTAGCTACACGTCTCTCACAGGACCGAACGAGGAGGACGAAGCTGGAGCTGTGACATCATATTACCCTCTCATCTTGCAACGACTCAAAAGCCCCCCCACACCCCCCACACACACACAAACATTTATGAGCAGAGCTTGTAAGGTGTTTCATTCCTCCTTAGCAGCAGGCTGACAACAAGAATCCACAAACATAGTCTGACAAGAGGGTTGTTTCTGTAAGAGTCTCAGTTAGTGCTGGTGGGATGGTGAGACAGACAAGCCCAGACCTGTCTAACCCAGAGGTCTCACTCACAGGGCCACTCCCCAGAGCCCACCACACGTGCCTGCCTGACATATTGCCTGTCAGTAGGGGGTTGGAGGGGGAATGAGAAAGGGTGGAGGAGAAGGAGACAGGGTGGGGGAGAAGGAGACAGGGTAGGGGAGAAGGAGACAGGGTGGGGGAGAAGGAGACAGGGTGGAGGAGAAGGAGACAGGGTGGAGGAGAAGGAGACAGGGTGGGGAGAAGGAGACAGGGTGAGGAGAAGGAGACAGGGTGGAGGAGAAGATACAGGGTGGGGGAGGAACGAGACAGGGGGTAGAGGGAGACAGGGTGGGGGAGAAGGAGACAGGGTGGGGAGAAGGAGACAGGGTGGGGAGAAGGAGACAGGGTGGGGGAGAAGGAGACAGGGTGGGGGGAGAAGGAGACAGGGTGGAGGAGAAGGAGACAGGGTGGGGGAGAAGGAGACAGGGTGGGGGAGAAGGAGACAGGGTGGGGGGACAGGGTGGGGGGGGAGGAAGGAGACAGGGTGGGGGGGAGGAAGGAGACAGGGGTGGGGGGAGGAAGGAGACAGGGTAGGGGGAGGAAGGAGACAGGGTGAGGGGGGGGAAGGAGACAGGTTGGGGGAGGAAGGAGACAGGGTGGGGGAGAAGGAGACAGGGTGGGGGGAGGAAGGAGACAGGGTGGGGGGAGGAAGGAGACAGGGTGGGGGAGAAGAAGACAGGGTGGGGGAGGAAGGAGACAGTGTGGAGGAGAAGGAGACAGGGTGGCGGGAGGAAGGAGACAGGGTGGGGGAGAAGGAGACAGGGTGGGGGAGAAGGAGACAGGGTGGGGGAGAAGGAGACAGGGTGGAGGAGAAGGAGACAGGGTGGGGGAGAAGGAGACAGGGTAGGAGAGAGAGAAGGGTGGGGGAGAAGGAGACAGGGTGGGGGAGAAGGAGACAGGGTGGGGGAGAAGGAGACAGGGTGGGGGAGAAGGAGACAGGGTGGAGGAGAAGGAGACAGGGTGGGGAGAAGGAGACAGGGTGGGGGAGGAACGAGACAGGGTGGGAGAGAAGG
>NC_056454.1:51085554-51090554 GCF_018296145.1 Oncorhynchus tshawytscha
AATGTCCTGTGCATTGATATGATAATGTCCCTCTAGTATTGATATGGTAATGTCCCTCTAGTATTGATATGACAATGCCCATCTGGTATTGATATGGTAATGTCCTGTTTATTGATATGGCAATGTACTGTGTATTGATATGGTAATGTCCCTCTAGTCTTGATATGATAATGTCCTGTGCATTGATATGATAATGTCCCTCTAGTATTGATATGGTAATGTCCCTCTAGTATTGATATGGTAATGTCCTGTGCATTGATATGATAATGTCCCTCTAGTATTGATATGGTAATGTCCCTCTAGTTTTGATATGGTAATGTCCCTCTAGTATTGATATGGTAATGTCCTGTGCATTGATATGATAATGTCCCTCTAGTATTGATATGGTAATGTCCCTCTAGTATTGATATGGTAATGTCCCTCTAGTATCGATATGATAATGTCCCTCTAGTATTGATATGGTAATGTTTCCCTTGTATTGATGTGATAATGTCCCTCTAGTATTGATATGGTAATGCTTGTGCATTGATATGATAATGTCCCTCTAGTATTGATATGGTAATGTCCCTCTAGTATTGATATGATAATGTCCCTCTAGTATTGATATGGTAATGTCCCTCTAGTATTTATATGGTAATGTACCTCTAGTATTTATATGGTAATGTCCCTCTAGTATTGATATGATAATGTCCCTCTTGTATTGATATTGTAATGTCAGAGAGAGAAGGAGAGAGTGAGAAAGTGAGAGAAAGAAAGAAAGACAGAGAGAGCTACACGATGAATGTATTAGTCCCAGAAACCCCGGCTCATAGGCCTTCTTACCGCCCTGCCGCACCCCACCTCCCGCCCCCTTATGCCCTCCCGCACCCCCTACCCTCTCCCACCCCCTACCCTCTCCCACCCCCTACCCTCTCCCACCTCCTTCTCCCTCCCACCCCTAACCTCTCCCACCCCCTACCCTCTCCCACCCCCTACCCTCTCCCACCTCCTTCTCCCTCCCACCCCCTAACCTCTCCCACCCCTACCCTCTCCCAGCCCCTACCCTCTCCCACCCCCTACCCTCTCCCACCTCCTTCTCCCTCCCACCCCCTACCCTCTCCCACCCCCTACCCTCTCCCACCCCCTACCCTCTCCCACCTCCTTCTCCCTCCCACCCCTACCCTCTCGCACCCCCTACCCTTTCCCACCCCCTACCCTCTCCCACCCACTACCCTCTCCCAGCCCCTACCCTCTCCCAGCCCCTACCCTCTCCCACCCCCTACCCTCTCCCACCCCCTACCCTCTCCCAGCCCCTACCCTCTCGCACCCCTACCCTCTCCCACCCCCTACCCTCTCCCACCCCCTACCCTCCCGCACCCCCTACCCTCTCCCACCCCTACCCTCTCCCACCCTCTACCCTCTCCCTCTCCCACCCCCTACCCTCTCCCACCCCCTACCCACTCCCACCCCCTACCCTCTCCCACCCCCTACTCTCTCCCACCCCTACCCTCTCCCACCCCCTACTCCCTCCCACCCCCTAACCTCTCCCACCCCCTACCCTCTCCCACCCCTTACCCTCTCCCACCCCCTACCCTGTCCCAGCCCCTACCCTCACGCACCCCCTACCCTCTCCCACCCCCTACTCTCTCCCCCTACCCTCCCGCACCCCTACCCTCTCCCACCCTACCCTCTCCCACCCCCTACCCTCTCCCACCCCCTACTCCCTCCCACCCTCTACCCTCTCCCACCCCCTACCCTCTCCACCCCCTACTCCCTCCCACCCTCTACCCTCTCCCACCCCCTACCCTCTCCCACCCCCTACCCTCTCCCATCCCCTACCCTCTCCCACCCCCTACTCTCTCCCACCCCTACCCTCTCCCACCCCCTACTCCCTCCCACCCCTAACCTCTCCCACCCTCTACCCTCTCCCACCCCCTACTCCCTCCCACCCTCTACCCTCTCCCACCCCTACCCTCTCCCACCCCCTACTCCCTACCACCCCTACCCTCTCCCACCCCCTACTCTCTCCCACCCCCTACCCTCTCCCACCCCCTACTCTCTCCCACCCCCTACCCTCCCCCCCCCCTACCCCTCCCACCCCTCTCCCTACCCCTACCCCCTCCCACCCCTACCCTCTCCCACCCCCTACTCTCTCCCACCCCCTACCCTCTCCCACCCCCTACCCTCTCCCACCCCTACCCTCCCGCATCCCCTACCCTCCCCTACCCTCCCCCACCCCCTACCCTCTCCCACCCCCTACCCTCCCGCACCCCCTACCCTCTCCCACCACCTACCCTCTCCCACCCCCTACCCTCCCGCACCCCCTACCCTCCCCCACCCCCTGTTATGTTATGCTATGCTATGTTATGTTATGTTGTGTTATGTTATGTTATGTTATGCTATGTTATGTTATGTTATGTTATGTTATGTTGTGTTATGTTATGTTGTGTTATATTATGTTGTGCTATGTTATGCTATGTTGTGTTGTGTTATGCTATGTTATGTTATGCTATGTTATATTATGCAATGTTATGTTATGCTATGTTATACTATGTTATGTTATGCTATGTTGTGTTATGCTATGTTAGGTTGTGTTATATTATGTTGTGCTATGTTATGTTATGCTATGTTGTGTTGTGTTATGCTATGTTATGTTATGCTATGTTATGTTACGTTATGCTATGTTATGTTATGTTGCATTACGTTACGTTACATTATCTTATTTTAGGCTATATTTCGTTATGTAATGCTATGCTATGCTATGTAATGTTACGTCACATAATGTCATGTTCCTAATGGTGGTCTCCGGTTTGTGTATGTGTTTGCAGTGGGGCCTCTGATAGGACGTTACTGTGGAACTAAGATCCCTCCTGAAATCACATCATCTACAGGTATCCTGTCTCTGTCCTTCCACACGGACATGGCCGTGGCCAAAGATGGCTTCTCTGCTCGCTACAACATGACACACAAAGAAGTCAGCGACAGTAAGTACTGCTGTGTGTGTGTGTGTTTATTGATCCTTCTCTCTTCAGTTCTGTATCTGACTGTCCACCTGTCATTGATCGATTGGTTAATTGATTGGTCCACCTTTCATTGATTGATTGGTTGATTGATTGGTCCACCTTTCATTGATTGATTGGTTGATTGATTGGTCCACCTGTCATTGATTGATTGGTTGATTGATTGGTCCACCTTTCATTGATTGATTGGTTGATTGATTGGTCCACCTGTCATTGATTGATTGGTTGATTGATTGGTCCACCTCTCATTGGTTGATTGATTGGTCCACCTCTCATTGATTGATTGGTTAATTGATTGGTTAATTGATTGCTTGATTGATTGGGCCACCTGTCATTGATTGATTGGTTGATTGATTGGTCCACCTCTCATTGGTTAATTGATTGGTCCACCTCTCATTGATTGATTGGTTGATTGATTGGTCCACCTATCATTGATTGATTGGTTGATTGATTGGGCCACCTGTCATTGATTGATTAATTGATTGCTTGTTTGATTGATTGGTCCACCGCTCATCCTCCCCCAGCCTTCCATTGCAGTAACGCGTTAGGTCTGGAGTCAGGGAAGATCTCTGACGACCAGATCACTGCCTCCTCTTCCTTCTATGACAACACATGGTTGCCACGGCAGGCCCGCCTTAACAACGGCAACAACGCGTGGACGCCCAACGAGGACAGCAACAAGGAGTACATCCAGGTGAGACTCCATATTTAACAACTGTGTTAAAGTGCCTCGTGTCTCGTCTATCACAGGTCGTGTGGACAGAAATGTAATCTCATTCTCGTTCAGTGAGTGTAGATTCAGTCCAATGGAGATCAACGACCTGTGATAGACTTTTAAAGGTAGTTAACGCAATGTTTGCAGAGATCAAGAGCTCAAGTTGGAATCACCTTTAGAATTAACAGGTTTATCTGGTTGAATCTGAGTCTTTTGGCTGAGGACTTGAGAAACAGACAGAAGTTAAGTGTCTCCATGAGTCAGAATATACATAGATAGACGCAACATTAATAGTGGCTTCATACCTACAATGTGGTAAAATGTGGTACTATGAGGTACTATGTGGTATGGTGTGGCATGATGTGGTACTATGTGGTACTATTTGGTGCGATGTGGTACTATGTGGTACTATGTGGTACTACGAGGTACTATGTGGTATGATGTGGTACTATGTGGTACTATTTGGTGCGATGTGGTACTATGTGGTACTATGTGGTACTACGAGGTACTATGTGGTACTATGTGGTACTACGAGGTACTATGTGGTATGATGTGGTACTATATGGTACTATGTGGTGCGATGTGGTATTGTGTGGTATGATGTGGTACTACGAGGTACTATGTCTTATGATGTGGTACTATATGGTACTATGTGGTATTATGTGGTACTATGTGGTATGATTTTGTACTATATGGTACTATGTGGTACCATGTGGTATGATGTGGTACTATGTGGTATTGTGTGGTACTATGTGGTATGATGTGGTACTATGTGGGACTATGTGGTACTATGTGGTACTATGTGGTTTGATGTGGTACTATGTGGTATGGTGTGGTACTATGTGGTACTATGTGGTATTGTGTGGTACTATGTGGTACGATGTGGTACTATGTGGTATGATGTGGTACTACGTGGTATGATGTGGTATGATGTGGTACTATGTGGTGCGATGTGGTTTGATGTGGTACTATGTGGTACTATGTGGTATGATGTGGTACCATGTGGTATGATGTGGTATGATGTGGTACTATGTGGTACTATGTGGTATAATGTGGTACTATGTGGTATGATTTTGTACTATATGGTACTATGTGGTACCATGTGGTATGATGTGGTACTATGTGGTATTTTGTGGTACTATGTGGTATGATGTGGTACTATGTGGTACTATGTGGTATGATGTGGTACTATGTGGTACTATGTGGTTTGATGTGGTACTATGTGGTATGATGTGGTACTATGTGGTACTATGTGGTATTGTGTGGTACTATGTGGTACTATGTGG
>NC_056454.1:51098054-51103054 GCF_018296145.1 Oncorhynchus tshawytscha
TCTCTCCTCTCCCTCCTCTCCTCTCCTCTCCTCTCCTCTCCTCTCCTCTCCTCTCCTCTCCTCTCCTCTACTCTACTCTACTCTACTGTACTCTACTCTCCTCTGACAGAAACTGCCACTTGATTGATGAGGGTCCTTCCTGGGTAATCAACAGTTAGCAGCAGTCCTCTAGACATTGATTTAGTGTCTACCTGCCTGTCTCCCTGCTGGCGTCTAGGCAGAGACACAGCCTGTATTGCAAATTGCACCTTATTGACCTACTGTATATAGTCTCTATGTGCACTGGTCAAATGTAGGGAATAGGGTGCTATTTGGGATGGAAGGGAAGGGTGGAGGGGGAACGTGAACACCTGTCTCTCTGACAGATGACAGACGCTGCAGTTTTCGCCTCTTATGTTTAGTATGACGTCCCCGGGTTGGCGAGCAGAGAGTCAGGGGCTGCGTTCCAAATGCATCATCAGAGTGCGACGCTGAATGTCTGAATGTCGAACGTCAGTTTGTTGTTTTGAACGCTTCTGAAAAAGCCTTTTCCTTGAAAAACAAATGACTTACTAGACTGTTTAGTTTGTATCCCGCAACGCAGTTAGCCTCAGTTGGTAAAAAAGAGGCACACGAAACGCCATCCTAACTAGACAACATAGGGAATGCAAATAAACCGCGTCTACTTTCCGTTCTGATGGCGAACACAGTTCCTAGAGAACAAACTGGACGAGCTTCGTTTGAGACGTCCAACTGAACCTGAAAAAGAAAATCTATATTACACGACGGCGTGGCTGAACGGATATATACTTCTGGCTTTGGTCAAGATCAGTCGGTAGCCTCGGGTAAGATCAGTCGGTAGCCTCGGGTAAGATCAGTCGGTAGCCTCGGGTAAGATCAGTCGGTAGCCTCGGGTAAGATCAGTCCGTAGCCTCGGGTAAGATCCGTCGGTAGCCTCGGGTAAGATCAGTCGGTAGCCTCGGGTAAGATCAGTCGGTAGCCTCGGGTAAGATCCGTCGGTAGCCTCGGGTAAGATAAGTCGGTAGCCTCGGGTAAGATCAGTCGGTAGCCTCGGGTAAGATCAGTCGGTAGCCTCGGGTAAGATCAGTCGGTAGCCTCGGGTAAGATCAGTCCGTAGCCTCGGGTAAGATCCGTCGGTAGCCTCGGGTAAGATCAGTCGGTAGCCTCGGGTAAGATCAGTCGGTAGCCTCGGGTAAGATCCGTCGGTAGCCTCGGGTAAGATCAGTCGGTAGCCTCGGGTAAGATCCGTCGGTAGCCTCGGGTAAGATCAGTCGGTAGCCTCGGGTAAGATGAGAGGGTGTGTATCTCTGTTAACAACTGCCGTCTTATCAAGGTCATGTTTTTGAGTTAGAATAAGCTGTAAACCGTATTATATAACAAGAGAGTTTTCCATATTTTTCGTAGCTGTTTACCACACCGGTGCTTCTCGTGGACGGTGATTTTAACGCAGGGAAACTGTAATCCCATTTTTACCTTGTTTTCTTTTATCAGCATGTTACCTGTGCAACTACAGGTGACTAAACTCTAGTCCACCTTTACTCCACACAGAGATGCGTACAAAGCTCTCTCTCACCCTCATTTAGACAAATCTGACCATAACTCTATCCTCCTGATTCCAGTTTACAAGCAAAAACTCAAACAGGAAGTGGTCTAATGAAGCGGAGACTAAAGCTACCGGACCTTTGATAGCACAGACTGATTCATCCGATAACATGAAGGTGTTTAACACATCAGTCACGGCTTCATTAATAAGTGTATCGACGATGTCGTCCCCACAGTGACCGTACGTACATATCCCAACTAGAAGCCATGGATTACAGGTAACGTCCACACTGAGCTAAAGGGTAGAGCTGCAGGGTAGAGCTTTCAAGGAGCGGGTCTCTAACCCGGACGCTTATAAGAAATCCAGCTACGACCTCCGACAAGCCATCAAACAGGCAAAGCATCAATACAGTACTAAGAACGAATCCTACTACACCGTCTCTGACGCTCGTCGGATGTGTCAAGGCTCGCAAACTATCACGGATTATAAAGGGAAACCCAGCCGCGAGCTGCCAAATACATTAGCCTACCTGACAAACTAAATGCCTTCTATGCTCGCTTCGAGGCGAGCAACAGGGTCAAATAAAAGTCACAGTGGTTGTAGAGGGTGCAACAGGTCAGTACATAAGGAGTAAATGTCACTTACTTAGCTTTTCATAGCCGAGCATTCAGACTTCGAAATAGCATGTGCGGTAGAGAGAGAGAGAGTTTAAAACAGCAGGCCTGGGACAAGGTAGCGCTTCCGGGGAACAGGTCAGGGTTCCATAGCCGCAGGCAGAAGAGTTTAAACTAGAGCAGCAGCACTATTGACTATTGCTCCATAGATTCTGGAGGCTGAGACAAGGGGGATCGGGAGACACTGTGGCCCTGTACGACAATAACCCCGGACATGGCCAACCAGGCAGGATATAACCCCACCCACTTTGTCTAAAGCACACACCCCAAAACACTATCAACAGACCAGCAACCTACTACCCCGAGACAAGGGCGAGTATAGCCCTCAAAGATTTCCTTCACCGCATGAGCCAGAGGGGCGACAAACAGGACAGGAAGATCACGTCAGTGACTCAACCCACTCAAGTGACGCACCCCTCCTAGGGACGGCATGGAAGAGCACCAGTAAGCCAGTGACTTAGCCCCCGTAATAGGGTCAGCGCTAGAGAATCCCAGCGGAGAGAGGGGAACCGGCCAGGCAGAGACAGCAAGGGCGGTTCGTTGCTCCAGAGCATTTCCGTTCACCTTCACACTCCTGGGCCAGACTACACTCAATCATATGACCCACTGAAGAGATGAGTCTTCAGTAAAGACTTAAAGGTTGAGACCGAGTTTGCGTCTCTGACATAGGTAGGCAGACCATTCCATAAAAATGGAGCTCTATAGGAGAAAGCCCTGCCTCCAGCTGTTTGCTTAGAAATTCTAGGGACAATTAGGAGGCCTGCGTCTTGTGACCGTAGCGTACGTGTAGGTATGTACGGCAGGACCAAATCAGAGAGATAGGTAGGAGCTAGCCCATGTAATGCTCTGTAGGTTAGCATTAAAACCTTGAAATCAACTCTAGTGACAAAATCATGGATTTATTTTTCTCCATCATCTTTGGACAGAAAGTTTCTGATTTTTGCAATGTTACGTAGATGGAAAGAAATCTGTCCTTGAAACAGTCTTGATATGTTCGTCAAAAGAGAGATCAGGGTCCAGAGTAACGCCGAGGTCCTTCACAGTTTTAATTGAGACGACTGAACAACCATTAAGATTAATAATCAGATTCAACAGAAGATCTGTTTGTTTCTTGGGACCTAGAACTAGCATCTCTGTTTTGTCCGAGTTTAAATGTAAAAAATGTGCCGCCATCCACTTCCTCATGTCTTTGTCTATCACACTATATCACGCTATATCACACTCTATCACACTCTATCACATTATATCACACTATATCACATTATATCACACTATATCACACTATATCACATTATATCACATTATATCACACTCTATCACACTCTATCACATTGTATCACACTATATCACACTATATCACATTATATCACACTATATCACACTATATCACATTATATCACACTCTATCACACTCTATCACACTCTATCACACTCTATCACATTATATCACACTATATCACACTATATCACATTATATCACACTATATCACATTATATCACACTATATCACACTCTATCACACTATATCACACTATATCACACTCTATCACACTATATCACACTATATCACACTATATCACACTATATCACACTATATCACACTATATCACACTATATCACACTATATCACACTATATCACACTCTATCACACTATATCACACTATATCACACTATATCACAGATGATTGCCTATTTGTGTTGTTTGTATATTGTGTGTGTGTTTAATTTGTGTGACTGTCCTTGTCTATCAGTGGACAGTATCAGTGGGGACCCCAGGAAGAATAGCTGCTGCTTCGGCAAAAACTAATGGGGAACTGAATGATGGTACCCTATTTCCTATCTAGTGCACTACTTTAGACTAGGACTCTCCGGTGCACTATATAGGGACTAGGGCTCCATTGAGGACGCACCCGGGGATCAGGGATTCAGAGAGCAGAGCTGCTCCCAGAGGACTGGGCCTGGGAGTCTGAGAGAGTTGCAGATTAAACTTCTGGTGTGTGTGTGTGTGTGTGTGTGTTGTGTGTGTGTGTGTGTGTGTGTGTGTGTGTGTGTGTGTGTGTGTGTGTGTGTGTGTGTGTGTGTGTGTGTGTGTGTGTGTGTGTGCGTGTTTCCTGGCTGATATAGACCCTGGTAGTGTTCCTAGTCCAGCCACGTAGCAGAGCAGAATGGAGATGAAATAGGAAGGTGATCATCATGAAGGGAAATTAGAATGAGCACCAGGGTCATTACTATCGATCGCTGCAGGAGAGAGGGAGGAAAGAGGAGAGGAGAGGGAGAGAGGAGAGATAGATGGAGGAGAGAGAGGGAGGAAAGAGGAGAGGAGAGGGAGAGAGGAGAGATAGATAGATAGATAGATAGATAGATAGATAGATAGATAGATAGATAGATAGATAGATAGATAGATAGATAGATAGATAGATAGATAGATAGATAGATAGATAGATAGATAGATAGATAGATAGATAGATAGATAGATAGATAGATAGATAGATAGATAGATAGATAGATAGATAGATAGATAGATAGATAGATAGATAGATAGATAGATAGATAGATAGATAGATAGATAGATAGATAGATAGATAGATAGATAGATAGATGGGGAGAGAGATGGAGGAGAGAGATGGAGGGAGAGAGAGATGTAGGAGAGAGAGGGAGGAGAGAGAGAGATGTAGGGGAGAGCGATAGATGTAGGAGAGAGAGGGAGGAGAGAGAGATGGAGGGGGGAGAGAGAGAGAGATGGAGGAGAGAGAAATGGAGGGGAGAGAGAGATGTAGGAGAG
>NC_056454.1:51108054-51123054 GCF_018296145.1 Oncorhynchus tshawytscha
CACCCCCTCCCCTACAGAACAGACACCTCCTCCCTCCCCTACAGAACAGACACCCCCTCCCCTACAGAACAGACACCCCTTCACCTACAGAACAGACACCCCCTCCCCTACAGAACAGACACCTCCTCCCCTACAGAACAGCCACCCTCCCTCTCCTACAGAACAGCCACACCCCTCCCTCCCCTACAGAACAGCCACCCTCCCTCTCCTACAGAACAGCCACCCCCTCCCTCCCCTACAGAACAGCACCCCCTCCCTCCCTCCCCTACAGAACAGCCACCCTCCCTCCCTCCCCTACAGAACAGCCACCCCCTCTCCCTCCCCTACAGAACAGACAACTCCCTCCCTCCCCTACAGAACAGACACCTCCTCCCCTACAGAACAGCCACCCTCCCTCCCCTACAGAACAGCCACCCCCTCTCCCTCCCCTACAGAACAGCCACCCCCTCTCCCTCCCCTACAGAACAGACAACTCCCTCCCTCCCCTACAGAACAGCCACCCCCTCCCTCCCCTACAGAACATCCACCCTCCCTCCCCTACAGAACAGCCACCCTCCCTCCCTCCCCTACAGAACAGCCACCCCCTCTCCCTCCCCTACAGAACAGACAACTCCCTCCCTCCCCTACAGAACAGCCACCCTCCCTCCCTCCCCTACAGAACAGCCACCCTCCCTCCCCTACAGAACAGCCACCCTCCCTCCCTCCCCTACAGAACAGCCACCCTCCCTCCCCTACAGAATAGACAACTCCCTCCCTCCCCTACAGAACAGCCACCCTCCCTCCCCTACAGAACAGCCACCCTCCCTCCCCTACAGAACAGCCACCCTCCCTCCCCTACAGAACAGCCACCCCGTACAGATCATTTTAGCAGTGAAAAAGGTCCCCCGTTCTGAATTCTTGAACAATAGCATCAGGTTCTTCACACTCCTGGTGTTCCCCTGCAGGAAGCAGCAATGTTGAAAGGAGGCAGGTCAGTGTCATTCATAGTTAGACGGTCCAGTTTCTTCCTGTTCCCCAGCATCTCTCTGAACGAGCCCGGTAGTGCAGCACGGACCCCGGTCCACCTGCTGCAGCAGCCTGGCTGACTTTATGCAGGAAGCCTCATCCGTGGCAGATTTCTTCCCATCCTCTTCTTGCAGGTCTCTCAACTTAGTGAACTGCGTTATACATAAACCTGACCGGCAAGTTGTTCAGAGGTTCAACACTCTGGTCTGGATGAGGTTTGTGTTGTGAAACAGTGGTTCCTCTACTCTTCTGGGAAGGCTTTCCACTAGATGTAGGATCATTGCTGCTATAACAGCCTCCACTCTTCTGGGAAGGCTTTCCACTAGATGTAGGAACATTGCTGCTATAACAGCCTCCACTCTTCTGGGAAGGCTTTCCACTAGATGTAGGAACATTGCTGCTATAACAGCCTCCACTCTTCTGGGAAGGCTTTCCACTAGATGTTGGAACATTGCTGCTATAACAGCCTCCACTCTTCTGGGAAGGCTTTCCACTAGATGTAGGAACATTGCTGCTATAACAGCCTCCACTCTTCTGGGAAGGCTTTCCACTAGATGTTGGAAAGGTGGCATCCTATGACGGTGCCACGTTGAAAGTCACTGAGCTCTTTAGTACGGGCCATTCTACAGCCAATTGTTTGTCTATGGAGAATGCATGTCTGTGTGCTAGATTTTATACACCTGTCAGCAACAGGTGTGACTGAAATAGACGAAACCACTAATTTTGAAGGGGTGTCCACATACTTTAGTATATATAGTGTTGTGTTGTAGCTACTATTTTTATTGTCATTGTTGTTTTCAAAATTGTGTATCACTTTGCTTCGGTAACATGGACCTTGTCATTCATGCCATTAAAGCATATTGAATTTGAGAGAGAGAGAGAGAAGGGGGAGAGAGAGAGAGAGAGACAGAAAGACAGAGAGAGAGAGACAGAGAGAGAGAGAGAGAGAGATATTGTTCACTCGTCATTGGTTCCTTCGTTCTTCCTCATAAAATGTTTGTAATAAATAAAAAAGTTGTTTTTCTTGGTTCCTTATTTACTGGAAAGGGAGGAAAAAAAAAAAGAATCACTACCGTTTTCAACTCCCTTTCGTTCTCTCTCCTGTCATCATCTTTGTCCGTATCCCGAATGCCATCCTATACCCTTGACATGTGTTAGCGAGAGCTTATAACTGTGACCAAAATATAGCGTTCAGTCCAATTCACTTCCTGTTTAGTTTGGCCTTAATTACTTGTATTCTGAGTGCAGTATTTTCACAGCAGCGGTGTTTAAACTCCTTGGAACGAGAAGAGGAAGTGATGTATTCAGTGATGCAGTCGTTGACCACAACAACCTGTCCTGTAGTTGATACTGGACCAAGAAGACTGACGGTTTGTCTTGTACAGGACTAGAAACTAATGTTATTCTGATTGGAGACATACTGTTCACTAAAACATCACCCTGATTCAGTTACATTTTTACCTCAGACACACACTAACTCACTATACAGTGGAGAACAAGGAAGTCACGTGGTGATAATTGATCATTGAAATTCTTGTCTCTATTGCGTTAGCTGTGACTCTGAGCTCTGACTTTCTTGTGTGTTGGAAAACATCCCGTGAGGCGTTTTAAATTCCCCCCTCTGGTCGCCGATGTCACTCTGTCATTCTTCTTTGTCAGCACTGTGTGGCTGGTTATCTGGGCCCTTCTGTGATCTATAACCCAGAACAGGGCAGGTCATCGCAGTCAGTGACAGGCTGAGTTCCATGGTTGGAGCTTCCTATGGCCTCTCTAGCAACCCAGGGGAGTGACAGCAAGGCTGGCTGGCTGGCTGGCTGGCTGGCTGATTGGCTGGCTGGCTGGCTGGTTGGCTGGCTGGCTGGCTGGTTGGCTGATTGGCTGGCTGGCTGGCTGGCTGGCTGGTTGGCTGGCTGGCTGGCTGGCTGGTTGGCTGGCTGGCTGGCTGATTGGCTGGCTGGCTGGCTGATTGGCTGGCTGGCTTGCTGGCTGGTTGGCTGGCTGGCTGGTTGGCTGGCTGATTGGCTGGCTGGCTGGCTGGTTGGCTGGCTGGCTGGTTGGCTGGTTGGCTGGCTGGCTGGGGCCTTCTGTAACTCAGCACATGGTCATCTCTGCGAGTGACAGCAGCATGATTGGGCTGGCTGTGGCTGGTTGGCTGGCTGGCTGGCTGATTGGCTGGCTGGCTGGCTGGTTGGCTGGCTGGTTGGCTGGTTGGCTGGTTTGCTGGCTGGTTGGCTGACTGGCTGGCTGGCTGGTTGGCTGGCTGGCTGGTTGGCTGCCTGACTGGTTTGCTGGCTGGCTGGCTGGTTGGCTGGCTGGCTGGGCCTCTTCCAGTATCCTAGAGCAGGTTCCAGGTTCACACAGAGCAGACAGGGTGCTGCTGAATTAGAGACAGGATGAGGCTTCAGTTCACCAACATCCTCAGATATCCCCGAGCAGAGCAGGCTTACAGGCTGGCTGACTGGCTGGCTGGTTGGCTGGCTGGTTGGCTGGCTGGTTGGCTGGTTGTCTGGCCTCTGGCTCTACCAAAGCTGTTCCCTCAGCTGCCCAGCACTACAGCATCCCAGCCCAGCCCGCCTGGAGATACCCAGCTGTCGAGGTCTGGAGGACAGACAACTAGAACCACCTCTTACTGCCTACATCTTTATCTGGAGAGAGAGAGGAAGGGAGGGGGGAGAGAGAGGAAGGGAGGGGGAGAGAGGAAGGGAGGGAGAGAGAGGAAGGGAGGGAGAGAGAGAGGAAGGGAGGGGGAGAGAGAGGAAGGGAGGGGGAGAGAGAGGAAGGGAGGGAGAGAGAGGAAGGGAGGGAGAGAGAGAGGAAGGGAGGGGGGAGAGAGAGGAAGGGAGGGGGAGAGAGAGGAAGGGAGGGGGAGAGAGGAAGGGAGGGAGAGAGAGAGGAAGGGAGGGGGAGAGAGAGGAAGGGAGGGGGAGAGAGAGGAAGGGAGGGGGGAGAGAGAGGAAGGGAGGGAGAGAGAGGAAGGGAGGGAGAGAGAGAGGAAGGGAGGGGGGAGAGAGAGGAAGGGAGGGGGGAGAGAGAGGAAGGGAGGGGGGAGAGAGAGGAAGGGAGGGGGAGAGAGAGGAAGGGAGGGGGAGAGAGAGGAAGGGAGGGGGAGAGAGAGGAAGGGAGGGAGAGAGAGAGGAAGGGAGGGGGAGAGAGAGGAAGGGAGGGGGAGAGAGAGGAAGGGAGGGGGAGAGAGAGGAAGGGAGGGGGAGAGAGAGGAAGGGAGGCGGAGAGAGAGGAAGGGAGGGGAGAGAGAGGAAGGAGGGAGGGAGAGAGAGGAAAGGGGGGGAGAGAGGAAGGGAGGGGGAGAGAGAGGAAGGGAGGGGGAGAGAGAGGAAGGGAGGGAGGGGGAGAGAGAGGAAGGGAGGGGGAGAGAGAGGAAGGGAGGGAGAGAGAGAGGAAGGGAGGGAGAGAGAGAGGAAGGGAGGGGGGAGAGAGGGGGGAGAGGAAGGGAGGGGGAGAGAGAGGAAGGGGGGGGGAGAGAGAGGAAGGGAGGGAGAGAGAGAGGAAGGGAGGGGAGAGAGAGAGGAAGGGAGGGGAGAGAGAGAGGAAGGGAGGGAGAGAGAGGAAGGAGGGGAGAGAGAGGAAGGGAGGGGGAGAGAGAGGAAGACTAATGTCCTGTGCAGAACTGTTAATGCTCCCGCTGGTGCCTTCAGCTTCCACAGAAACACACTCGGGCAGAATGCCAATGAAGGGAGGTGAAGAAGGAACAGGGGAAAAGCTGTGTCCATTCGTTCTGGTGTGTGACAGGTTAGCCAACCCAATGTGGTCTATCCAGGGGTTCCACAGTGGGTGTCTCTCCTCACCGGTTACAGAGCAGAGAGAGACGCGTTCATTATCAATCCATATCCCGACCCATCTCACTCCCTACTCTCTTTCTCTCGCTCTCCTGTCTCCCTCTTCTCCCATCTCTCTCCTGTCTCCCTCTTCTGCCATCTCTCTCCTGTCTCCCTCCTCTCCCATCTCTCTCCTGTCTCCCTCCCCTCCCATCTCTCTCCTGTCTCCCTCCCTCCCATCTCTCCCTGTCTCCCTCTCTCCCTCTCTCTCCTGTCTCCTCTCCCATCTCTCTCCTGTCTCCCTCTCCCCTCTTCTGCCCTCCTCTCCTCTCTCCTGTCTCCCTCCTCTCCCATCTCTCCTGTCTCTCCTGTCTCTGCCTCTTCTGCCATCTCTCTCCTGTCTCCCTCCTCTCCCATCTCTCTCCTGTCTCCCTCCTCTCCCATCTCTCTCCTGTCTCCCTCCTCTCCCATCTCTCTCCTGTCTCCCTCCTCTCCCATCTCTCTCCTGTCTCCCTCCTCTCCCATCTCACAGCCAGACCATCCAGCCATCCACATGTGCCTCATGATTGACTGTTCTTTGAAAAGAGGTTGTACAATAGTCATGCGCTGCCATAATAACAGCTACTTTTGTGTGATTCAGTCGACAGTTTTGTGAGTCATTTTCTGTCAACTGGGCAGTCATTTTGTGTCTACTGGGCAGTCATTTTCTGTCAACTGGGCAGTCATTTTCTGTCAACTGGGCAGTCATTTTCTGTCAACTGGGCAGTCATTTTGTTTCAACTGGGTAGTCATTTTGTGTCTACTGGGCAGTCATTTTGTGTCTACTGGGCAGTCATTTTGTGTCAACTGGGCAGTCATTTTGTGTCAACTGGGCAGTCATTTTGTGTCAACTGGGCAGTCATTTTGTGTCTACTGGGCAGTCATTATGTGTCAACTGGGCAGTCATTTTGTGTCAACTGGGCAGTCATTTTGTGTCAACTGGGCAGTCATTTTGTGTCAACTGGGCAGTCATTTTGTGTCAACTGGGCAGTCATTTTGTGTCAACTGGGCAGTCATTTTGTGTCTACTGGGCAGTCATTATGTGTCAACTGGGCAGTCATTTTGTGTCTATTGGGGAGTCATTTTGTGTCAACTGGGCAGTCATTTTGTGTCAACTGGGCAGTCATTTTGTGTCAACTGGGCAGTCATTTTGTGTCTACTGGGCAGTCATTATGTGTCAACTGGGCAGTCATTTTGTGTCTATTGGGGAGTCATTTTGTGTCAACTGGGGAGTCATTTTGTGTCTACCGGGCAGTCATTATGTGTCAACTGGGCAGTCATTTTGTGTCAACCGGGCAGCCATTTTGTGTCAACTAGTCATGGCCCCTCCAGCCCCGTCACTACACCTTCAGAGGTTCAAAACCTTACTTCCTATGACATCGCCCTCCTGCACCTGTAGGTGTCTGTTATGGGATGCATCCCATTGGCACGCTATTCCCTATATCGTGTAAAAGTTTTGACCAGAATGGTGCCATTTGGGACACAGGCATGTCTTCAGTGCTAGCTAACAAAATGGCTGCATTTAGTGCTAGCTAACAAAATGGCTGCATTTAGTGCTAGCTAACAAAATGGCTGCATTTAGTGCTAGCTAACAAAATGGCTGCATTCAGTGCTAGCTAACAAAATGGATGCATTCAGTGCTAGCTAACAAAATGGCTGCATTCAGTGCTAGCTAACAAAATGGCTGCATTTAGTGCTAGCTAACAAAATGGCTGCATTTAGTGCTAGCTAACAAAATGGCTGCATCTAGTGCTAGCTAACAAAACAGCTGCGTTTAGTATTAGCTAACAAAATGGCTGCATTTAGTGCTTAGCTAACAAAACCGCTCACACACTCACATAGAGTCATTATATAAGCTGCTGCTAATCTGTTTATCATATTTCCTGAAGTCTAGTCTCCTTCGCCCTATACATATCTACCTCCATCACCCCAGTATCCCTGTCTCCTTCCCCCTATACATATCTACCTCCATCACTCCAGTATCCCTGTCTCCTTCCCCCTAAACATATCTACCTCCATCACTCCAGTATCCCTGTCTCCTTCCCCCTAAACATATCTACCTCCATCACCCCAGTATCCCTGTCTCCTTCCCCTATACATATCTACCTCCATCACTACCCCAGTATCCCTGTCTCCTTCCCCTATGCATATCTACCTCCATCACTCCAGTATCCCTGTACATTGTTAATATGGTACTGACCCTGTATATAGTCACCTTCCCCCTATACATATCTACCTCCATCACTCCAGTATCCCTGTCTCCTTCCCCCTATACATATCTACCTCCATCACTCCAGTATCCCTGTACATTGTTAATATGGTACTGACCCTGTATATAGTCACCTTCCCCCTATACACATCTACCTCCATCACTCCAGTATCCCTGTACATTGTTAATATGGTACTGACCCTGTATATAGTCACCTTCCCCCATACATATCTACCTCCATCACTCCAGTATCCCTGTCTCCTTACCCCTATACATATCTACCTCCATCACTCCAGTATCCCTGTCTCCTTACCCCTAAACACATCTACCTCCATCACTCCAGTATCCCTGTCTCCTTCCCCCTATACATATCTACCTCCATCACTCCAGTATCCCTGTCTCCTTACCCCTAAACACATCTACCTCCATCACTCCAGTATCCCTGTCTCCTTCCCCCTAAACACATCTACCTCCATCACTCCAGTATCCCTGTCTCCTTCCCCCTATGCATATCTACCCCCACCACTCCAGTATCCCTGTACATTGTTAATATGGTACTGACCCTGTATATAGTCACCTTCCCCCTTCTACCTCCCCTATACATATCTACCTCCATCACTCCAGTATCCCTGTACATTGTTAATATGGTACTGACCCTGTATATAGTCACCTTCCCCCATACATATCTACCTCCATCACTCCAGTATCCCTGTCTCCTTACCCCTATACATATCTACCTCCATCACTCCAGTATCCCTGTCTCCTTACCCCTATACATATCTACCTCCATCACTCCAGTATCCCTGTCTCCTTACCCCTAAACACATCTACCTCCATCACTCCAGTATCCCTGTCTCCTTACCCCTAAACACATCTACCTCCATCACTCCAGTATCCCTGTCTCCTTCCCCCTATGCATATCTACCCCCACCACTCCAGTATCCCTGTACATTGTTAATATGGTACTGACCCTGTATATAGTCACCTTTCCCCTATACATATCTACCTCCATCACTCCAGTATCCCTGTCTCCTTCCCCTATACATATCTACCTCCATCACTCCAGTATCCCTGTCTCCTTCCCCCTATACATATCTACCTCCATCACTCCAGTATCCCTGTCTCCTTCCCCTATACACATCTACCTCCATCACTCCAGTATCCCTGTCTCCTTCCCCCTATACATATCTACCTCCATCACTCCAGTATCCCTGTCTCCTTCCCCCTATACATATCTACCTCCATCACTCCAGTATCCCTGTACATTGTTAATATGTTACTGGAATCATTCTGTTCCAGTCTGATACTCCCCGGCACCAGTCAGTTAGTAGGAATCATTCTGTTCCAGTCTGATACTCCAGCGTTTGGGGTAAAGAAGGACGATACCATAAGAGGGTAGAATGCCTCTCAGCTATTCCCCATAATCCTCTATAATACTCAAAATGTAATATGCCTCTGGCCTGCCCCGGATTCTCCCTCTCTCTTCCCCTCTCTTCCTCTCTTCCTCTCTTCCTCTCTTTCCCTCCCTTCCCCTCCCTTCCCCTCTCTTCCCCTCTCCCCTCTCCCCCTCTCCCCTCTCCCCTCTCTTCCCCTCTCCCCTATCTTCCTCTCTCCCCCTCGCCCCTCTCTTCCCCTCTCCCCCTCGACCCTCTCTTTCCCTCACCCCTCTCTTCCCCTCTTCCCCCTCGCCCCTCTCTTCCACTCTCCCCTCCTCGCCCCTCTCTTCCCCTCTCCCCTCTCTTCCCCTCACCCCTCTCTTCCCCTCTCCCCCTCGCCCCTCTCTTCCCCTCTCCCCCTCTCTTCCCCTCTCCCCCTCTCTTCCCCTCTTCCCTCTCTTCCCCTCTCCCCCTCTCTTCCCCTCTCCCCTCTCTTCCCCTCTCCTCTCTTCCCTCTCCCCTCTCTTCCCCTCTCCCCTCTCTTCCCCTCTTCCCCCTCTTTCCTCTCTCCCCTCTCTTCCCCTCTCCCCTCTCTTCCCCTCTCCCTCTCTCCCCTCTCTTCCCTTCTCCCCTCTCTTCCCCTCTCCTCTCTTCCCCTCTCCCCTCTCTTCCCCTCTCCCCTCTCTTCCCCTGTCCCCTCTCTTCCCCTCTCTTCCCCTCCCCGTCTCCCCTCTCTTCCCTGTCCCCTCTCTTCCCCTCCCCCTCTCTTCCCCTCTCCCCTCTCTTCCCTTCCCCCTCTCTTCCCTCTCTTTCCCTCTCTTCCCTTCTCTTCCCCCTCTTTCCCTCTCTTTCCCTCTCTTTCCCTCTCTTTCCCTCTCTTCCCCTCTCCCTCTCTTTCCCTCTCCCCCTCTCTTCCTTCTCCCCTCTCCCCTCTCTTTCCCTCTCTTCCCCTCTTCCCCTCTCTTCCCCTCTCCCCTCTCCCCTCTCTTCCCCTCTCTTCCCCTCTCTCCCTCCCCTTCCCCTCTCTTCCCCTCTCCCCTCTCTTCCCTTCTCTCCCCTCTCTTCCCCTCTCTTCCCCTCTCTTTCCCTCTTCCCTTCCCCTCTCTTCCCCTCTCTTCCCCTCTCTTCCCTCTCTCCCCTCTCTTCCCTCTCTCCCCTCTCTTCCCCTCTCCCCTCTCTTCCCCTCTCTTCCCCTCTCTTTCCTCTCCTCCCACTCTTCCCTGACGATTAGGGCTGAAAAATGTTCTAGCAGCTATCCTTCTGGGACTCCCTCTCTGCCTGTGATTACTACATTACCCAGAGGCCTTAGGGTAATCACTCACTGTCCAATCGGACCACAGGCCTCTCAGGCTTCTACACTGAGCATACCTGGATGGATCTGTTGTATCTGTGTAGTAGTGGTCCTGGTCTCAGATCTTCTTCTGTTGTATCTGTGTAGTAGTGGTCAGGATCTCAGATCTTCTTCTCTTTTCTGTCCTCTTATTGCGTAGCTGTGGATCCTGTCTTTTACAGTTCGTGTAAATATGGACCAATAACATCTGTTAAATATGGACCAATAACATCTGTTAAATATGGACCAATAACATCTGTTAAATATGGACCAATAACATCTGTTAAATATGGACCAATAACATCTGTTAAATATGGACCAATAACATCTGTTAAATATGGACCAATAACATCTGTTAAATATGGACCAATAACATCTGTTAAATATGGACCAATCACATCTGTTAAATATGGACCAATAACATCTGTTAAATATGTGTATGTGACCAATAACATCTGTTAAATATGTGTATGGACCAATCATATCTGTTAAATATGTGTATGGACCAATCATATCTGTTAAATATGTGTATGGACCAATAACATCTGTTAAATATGGACCAATAACATCTGTTAAATATGTGACCAATAACATCTGTTAAATATGGACCAATAACATCTGTTAAATATGTGTATGGACCAATAACATCTGTTAAATATGGACCAATAACATCTGTTAAATATGGACCAATAACATCTGTTAAATATGGACCAATAACATCTGTTAAATATGTGTATGGACCAATAACATCTGTTAAATATGGACCAATAACATCTGTTAAATATGGACCAATAACATCTGTTAAATATGGACCAATAACATCTGTTAAATATGAACCAATAACATCTGTTAAATATGTGTATGGACCAATAACATCTGTTAAATATGGACCAATAACATCTGTTAAATATGGACCAATAACATCTGTTAAATATGGAACAATAACATCTGTTAAATATGGACCAATAACATCTGGTAAATATGGACCAATAACATCTGATAAATATGGACCAATAACATCTGTTAAATATGGACCAATAACATCTGTTAAATATGGACCAATAACATCTGTTAAATATGGACCAATAACATCTGTTATATATGTGTATGGACCAATAACATCTGTTAAATATGGACCAATAACATCTGTTAAATATGGACCAATAACATCTGATAAATATGGACCAATAACATCTGTTAAATATGTGTATGGACCAATAACATCTGTTAAATATGGACCAATAACATCTGTTAAATATGGACCAATAACATCTGTTAAATATGGACCAATAACATCTGTTAAATATGTATGACCAATATGTGACCAATAACATCTGTTAAATATGGACCAATACCATCTGTTAAATATGTGTATGGACCAATAACATCTGTTAAATATGGACCAATAACATCTGTTAAATATGTGTATGTGACCAATAACATCTGTTAAATATGGACCAATAACATCTGATAAATATGGACCAATAACATCTGTTAAATATGGACCAATAACATCTGTTAAATATGGACCAATAACATCTGTTATATATGTGTATGGACCAATAACATCTGTTAAATATGGACCAATAACATCTGTTAAATATGGACCAATAACATCTGATAAATATGGACCAATAACATCTGTTAAATATGTGACCAATAACATCTGTTAAATATGGACCAATAACATCTGTTAAATATGGACCAATAACATCTATTAAATATGTGTATGGACCAATAACATCTGTTAAATATGGACCAATAACATCTGTTAAATATGGACCAATAACATCTGTTAAATATGGACCAATAACATCTGTTAAATATGGACCAATAACATCTGTTAAATATGTGTATGTGACCAATAACATCTGTTAAATATGGACCAATAACATCTGTTAAATATGGACCAATAACATCTGTTAAATATGGACCAATAACATCTGATAAATATGGACCAATAACATCTGTTAAATATGGACCAATAACATCTGTTAAATATGGACCAATAACATCTGTTAAATATGGACCAATAACATCTGTTAAATATGTGTATGGACCAATAACATCTGATAAATATGTGTATGGACCAATAACATCTGTTAAATATGGACCAATAACATCTGTTAAATATGGACCAATAACATCTGTTAAATATGGACCAATAACATCTGATAAATATGGACCAATAACATCTGTTAAATATGGACCAATAACATCTGTTAAATATGGACCAATAACATCTGTTAAATATGGACCAATAACATCTGTTAAATATGTGTATGTGACCAATAACATCTGGTAAATATGTGTATGGACCAATAACATCTGTTAAATATGGACCAATAGCATCTGATAAATATGTGACCAATCACATCTGTTAAATATGTGTATGGACCAATAACATCTGATAAATATGTGTATGGACCAATAACATCTGATAAATATGTGTATGGACCAATAACATCTGATAAATATGTGTATGGACCAATCATATCTGTTAAAATTGTGTATGTGACCAATAACATTTGTATCCATCCCCATTTCCAAAGAGCTGCCTCTTGTCCTGTTACCAAAGACACACTCCTCCAAATGTATTCAATCAATCAATCAAATGTATTTATATAGCCCTTCGTACATCAGCTGATATCTCAAAGTGCTGTACAGAAACCCAGCCTAAAACCCCAAACAGCAAGCAATGCAGGTGTAGAAGCACGGTGGCTAGGAAAAACTCCCTAGAAAGGCCAGAACCTAGGAAGAAACCTAGAGAGGAACCAGGCTATGTGTGGTGGCCAGTCCTCTTCTGGCTGTGCCGGGTGGAGATTATAACAGAACATGGCCAAGATGTTCAAATGTTCATAGATGACCAGCATGGTCAGATAATAATAATCACAGTGGTTGTCGAGGGTGTAACAGGTCAGCACCTCAGGAGTAAATGTCAGTTGGCTTTTCATAGCCGATCATTCAGAGTTAGAGACAGCAGGTGCGGTAGAGAGAGAGAGAGTTGAAAACAGCAGGTCTGGGACAGGTAGCACGTCCGGTGAACAGGTCAGGGTTCCATAGCTGCAGGCAGAACAGTTGAAACTGGAGCAGCAGCACGACCAGGTGGACTGGGGACAGCAAGGAGTCATCAGGCCAGGTCGTCCTGAAGCATGATTTTAGGGCTCAGGTCCTCCGAGAGGGGAGGGAGAGAGGGTGAGAGAGATCAAGAGGGAGCATACTTAAATTCACACAGGACACCAGATAAGACAGGAGAAATACACCAGATATAACATACTGACCCTAGGCCCCCATCACATAGACTATTGCAGCATAGATACTGGAGGCTGAGACAGGGTGGGTCAGGGGACACTGTGGCCTCATCCGACGAGACCCCCGGACCGGGCCAACCAGGCAGGATTTAACCCCACTCACTTTGTCTAAAGCCCCCCCCCCCACACTATCAACAGACCAGCAACCTACTACCACGAGACAAGGGCGAGTATAGCCCTCGAAGATCTCCTCCACCGCATGAGCCAGAGGGGCGACAAACAGGACAGGAAGATCACGTCAGTGACTCAACCCACTCAGGTGACGCACCCCTCCTAGGGACGGCATGGAAGAGCACCAGTAAGCCAGTGACTCAGCCCCTGTAATAGGGTTAGAGGCAGAGAATCCCAGTGGAGAGAGGGGATCCGGCCAGGCAGAGACAGCCTCCAGTGCCTTGCCATTCATCTTCGCACCCCTGGGCCAGTCTACAGTCAATCATAGTACCTACTGAAGAGATGAGTCTCTCACATGGGTAGGCAGACCGTTCCATAAAAATGGAGCTCTATAGGAGAAAGCCCTGCCTCCAGCTGTTTGCTTAGAAATTCTAGGGACAATTAGGAGGCCTGCGTCTTGTAACCGTAGCGTACGTGTAGGTATGTACGGGCAGCAGGGTAGCCTAGTGGTTAGAGCGTTGGACTAGTAACCGAAAGGTTGTTGGATCGAATGCCTGAGCTGACAAGGTAAAAATCTGTCATTCTGCCCCTGAACAAGGCATTGAACCCAACTGTTCCTAGGCCTTCAGAATTTATTCTTAACTGTTAAATAAATCAGGACCAAATCAGATAGGTAGGAGCAAGCCCATGTAATGCTTTGTAGGTTAGCAGTAAAAACCTTGAAATCAGCCCTTGCCTTGACAGGAAGCCAGTGTAGAGAGGCTAGCACTGGAGTAATATGATCACATTTTTTGGTTCTAGTCAGGATTCTAGCAGCCGTATTTAGCACCAACTGAAGTTTATTTAGTGCATTATCCGGGTAGCCGGAAAGTAGAGCATTGCAGTAGTCTAACCTAGAAGTGACAAAAGCATGGATTCATTTTCTGCGTCTTTTTTGGACAAAAAGTTTGTAATTCTTTTTACACTGTTATGAAGTTGGAAAAAAGCTGTCCTTCAAATATTATTGATATGGTTATCAAAATATTCAGATGATTCAGTCCTATAAGGACATATCAACGGTAGGCTTAGGCTATCTCTCTTGCTTATTGAGAAGGTAACACACACATAGGCCCTACCATTTACGGGAGCCCAGTATTTTTACTTAAGCAGAAGAGTGATGCGAAAAGACATGCCTATAATTGTTGAAGCCAATTTCAACAATGTCCTCTGTCAACGCTCCAAACACGGGATTTACCGTAGCTATTTAATAAACTAGCAATCCACAATGGACTAGGAAGAGAACTCCAGCCATATTGGAGTTGATGACCAAGCAAAGAGCTATAAAACTAGAGACAACGGCGTGTTAAAACCATCAAGCGCATTGATCTGCCAGTGAAAAGCCAAGACCTCGTCACGCCTACAATCAAAACCCTTTGGCTCCGCCGCCAGTTACTGCACTCGTAACTGAGCGGAACTATTTCCCGACACGCCCCCCCAGACCTACATTGCAAACCACCAGCGCTAATATTTACCATTGTAGTGACATAGTCTTAGGTACAGCAGGTGGGGGGTTACCTGTGTCTGTCAACACTGCAGGTGTAGCTGTTGTATAGCAGGTGTCTGTCAACACTGCAGGTATAGCTGTTATATAGCAGGTGAGGGGTGTACCTGTGTCTGTCAACACTGCAGGTATAGCTGTTGTTTAGCAGGTGGGGGGTTTACCTGTGTCTGTCAACACTGCAGGTATAGCTGTTATATAGCAGGAGTGGTGTTACCTGTGTCTGTCAACACTGCAGGTATAGCTGTTGTTTAGCAGGTGGGGGTTTACCTGTGTCTGTCAACACTGCAGGTATAGCTGTTGTTTAGC
>NC_056454.1:51125554-51133054 GCF_018296145.1 Oncorhynchus tshawytscha
TAAACAAGAACAATAGTGTTGTCTGGAGGGTGCCATGGTTAAGAGTTGTGGTGTCAGGATGAATGCAGTTGGGACTTGTTAACAGAGGAGGAGAAACACACACACACACACACACACACACACACACACACACACACACACACACACACACACACACACACACACACACACACACACACACACACACACACGGAGACAGAGACACACACACACACACACACACAGGGAGTGTCATTCTATGGAGGGTCATTGTAGGGAGGGTCATTCTAGGGAGGGTCATTGTAGGGAGGGTCATTGTAGGGAGTGTCATTCTAGGGAGGGTCATTGTAGGGAGGGTCATTGCCAAAAAGTGTCATTCTAGGGAGGGTCATTGTAGGGAGGGTCATTGTAGGGAGGGTCATTCCCAAAAAGTGTCATTCTAGGGAGGGTCATTCGAGGGAGGGTCATTTTAGGGAGGGTCATTCCCAGGGAGGGTCATTTTAGGGAGGGTGATTTTAGGGAGGCTCCTTCTAGGGAGGCTCATTCTAGGGAGGCTCATTCTAGGGAGGCTCATTCTAGGGAGGCTCATTCTAGGGAGGCTCATTCTCGGGACGGTCATTCTATGGAGGGTCATTCTCGGGAGCGTCATTCTTGGGAGGGTCGCCCCATTCTCCTTCTCTCCCCACTGGCCTGCCCCTTGAGACAGAGCTGACAAATGCCCACACGTCTAGTCTAGTTCTGTCTGGAAGAGGGACGAGTTGGAGATATGATATCCGAGCTTGTCATCAGGTCTCGGTCCAGCACCCAAAGATCCACTGGCTCTAATGTTGTGGACACTTCCTAAGAGCAGGAAAGTGCAGGTCAGAAACGCCAGGACAGAGGAACTTGTTCATAGCGAGAACATGCATTTAGTTTTACTTGCATTTAAGAGCAGTTGGAGGCCACGGAAGGAGAGTTGTATGTCATTGAAGCTCGTCTGGAGGTTAGTTAACACAGTGTCCAAAGAAGGGCCAGAAGTATACAGAATGGTGTCGTCTGCGTAGAGGTGGATCAGAGAATCAACAGTAGCAAGAGCGACATCATTGATTTATACAGAGAAGAGAGTCGGTATTAAACAACACGAGGCATGAATCTCAGGCCTGCTTTGCACTTTCACACTTCCTATCCGCTCGGCCTCTGTGGTTAGATGATTAAACTGTGTTTCCAGGGATTTTTATCACAGTGTGAGCTGGTGTATTTGTTTAGTGACTATAAAGCCCTGTGTGGGCTGTGTAGTAGAGCTGGTTTGTGGAGGAAGTTGTAGTACAATGGGTGTTTTCTCGTTCACTTTTCTCATTCATGTGAAAAAGGATGATCAAATACACACATCTGTCTCTAACCCTCTCTCTGTCTCTCATCTCTCTCTCTCTCTCTCTCTCTGTCTCTCTCTCTCTGTCTCTCTCTCTGTCTCAATTCAATTCAAGGGGCTCTCTGTCTCTCTCTCTCTCTCTCTCTCTCTCTCTCTCTCCCTTTGTCTCTCTGTCTCTCTCTCTCTCTCTCTCCCTTTGTCTCTCTATCTATCTATCTATCTATCTATCTATCTATCTATCTATCTATCTATCTATCTATCTATCTATCTATCTATCTATCTATCTATCTATCTATCTATCTATCTATCTATCTATCTATCTATCTCTCCCTATCTATCTATCTCTCTCTCTCTCTATCTCTCTCTATCTATCTATCTATCTCTCTCTCTCTCCCTTTCTCTCTCTCTCTCTCTCTCTCTCTCTTTCTCTCTCTCTCTCTCTCTCTCTGTCTCTGTCTCTCTCTCTCTCTCTCTCTCTCTCTCTCTCTCTCTCTCTCTCTCTCTCTCTCTCTCTCTCTCTCTCTCTCTGTCTCTCTCTCTCTCTGTCTCTTTCTCTCCAGATTTTCAATGCCAACACAGACTCTACTGAGGTGGTTCTGAACCGGATCCCCCAGCCTGTTCTGGCCCGCTTCGTACGTATCAGACCCCAGGCCTGGAAGACAGGCATCGCCCTGCGCTTCGAACTCTACGGGTGCCAGATCACTGGTAAGAACAGCTATGTTGGCCCTGTCCTTGACCCTGACCCTGTCCTTGACCCTGACCCTGACTCTGTCCCTGTCCTTGACCCTGTCCTTGACCCTGTCCTTGACCCTGTCCCTGTCCCTGTCCCTGTCCCTGTCCTTGACCCTGACCCTGACCCTGTCCTTGACCCTGTCCCTGTCCCTGTCCCTGACCCTGTCCCAGACCTGTCCCTGTGCCTGTCCCTGTCCCTGTCCTTGACCCTGACCCTGACCCTGTCCTTGACCCTGTCCCTGTCCCTGTCCCTGACCCTGTCCCTGTCCTTGACCCTGACCCTGTCCTTGACCCTGTCCCTGTCCCTGTCCCTGACCCTGTCCCTGTCCCAGACTCTGTCCCTGTCCTTGACCCTGACCCTGTCCTTGACCCTGTCCCTGACCCTGTCCTTGACCCTGTTCCTGTCCCTGACCCTCTCTTCACTCCACCACTCACTAGCTGTAATCGGGTCTATTTATAGTTGCCACAGGGATTAGAGGTGATTTGTTTCGCCCCACATCACATGAAAGGAGAAGGGCTGTTTAGCTAAGATGCTATCCTCTCTCTCTCTCTCAATTCAATTCAATTCAAGGGTCTTTATTGACATGGGAAACATGTGTTAACATTGCCAAAGCAAGTGAGGTAGATAATATACAAAAGTGAAATAAACAATAAAAATTAACAGTAAACATTACACATTCAGAAGTTTCAAAACAATAAAGACATTACAAATGTCATATTATATATATATATACAGTGTTGTAACAATGTACAAATGGTTAAAGTACACAAGGGAAAATAAATAAGCATAAATATGGGTTGTATTTACAATGGTGTGTGTTCTTCACTGGTTGCCCTTTTCTCGTGGCAACAGGTCACACATCTTGCTGCTGTGATGAAACACTGGTATTTCACCCAGTAGATATGGGAGTTTATCAAGATTGGATTTGTTTTCAAATTATTTGTGGATCTGTGTAATCTGAGGGAAATATGTATCTCTAATATGGTCATACATTGGACAGGAGGTTAGGAAGTGCAGCTCAGTTTCCACCTCATTTTGTGGGCAGTGAGCACATAGCCTGTCTTCTCTTGAGAGCCATGTCTGCCTACGGCGGCCTTTCTCAATAGCAAGGCTATGCTCACTGAGTCTGTACATAGTCAAAGCTTTCCTTAAGTTTGGGTCAGTCACAGTGGTCAGGTATTCTGCCACTGTGTCCTCTCTGTTTAGGGCCAAATCGCATTCTAGTTTGGTCTGTTTTTTTGTTCTTTTTGTTCTTTGTTCTTTCCAATGTGTCAAGTAATTATCTTTTTGTTTCCTCGTGATTAGATTGGGTCTAATTTTGTTGCTGTCCTGGAGCTCTGTAGGGTGTGTTTGTGTTTGTGAACAGAGCCCCAGGACCAGCTTGCTTAGGGGACCCTTCTCCAGGTTCATCTCTCTGTAGGTGATGGCTTTGTTATGGAAGGTTTATGAATCGCTTCCTTTTAGGTGGTTGTAGAATTTAACAGCTCTTTTCTGGATTTTGATAATTAGTGGGTATCGGCCTATTTCTGCTCTGCATGCATTATTTGGTGTTCTACGTTGTACACGGAGGATATTTTTGTAATTTGTTGTTTGTCCCATTTTGTGAAATCTTGGTTGGTGAGCGGACCCCAGACCTCACAACCATAAAGGGCAATGGGCTCTATGACTGATTCAAGTATTTTTAGCCAAATCCTAATTGGTATGTTGAAATTTTTGTTTCTTTTGATGGCATAGAATGCCCTTCTTGCCTTGTCTCTCAGATCGTTCACAGCTTTGTGGAAGTTACCTGTAGTGCTGATGTTTAGGTCGAGGTATGTATAGTTTTTTGTGTGCTCTAGGGTAACAGTGTCTAGATGGAATTTGTATTTGTGGTCCTGGCGACTGGACCTTTTTTGGAACACCATTATTTTGGTCTTACTGAGATTTACTGTCAGGGCCCAGGTCTGACAGAATCTGTGCAGAAGATCTAGGTGCTGCTGTAGGTCCTCCTTGGTTGTGGACAGAAGCACCAGATCATCAGCAAACAGTAGACATTTGACTTCAGATTCCAGTAGGGTGAGGCCGGGTGCTGCAGACTTTTGTAGTGTAGGTGAGGACCAAAGCGCAGCATGTTTATTGACACTGAACACTAAATCCAAAAATAACAAAGTGAATAACCGAAACAGTTCTGTCTGGTGCAGACACAAAAACAGAAAACAACTACCCACAAAAACCCAGTGGGAAAAAGCTACCTAAGACAACAATAGACAGCTGCCTCTGATTGAACCACACCCGGCCAAACAACAAAGAAATAGAAAACATAGAAAATGAACATAGAATGCCCACCCTAGTCACACCCTAACCAAAATAGAGAATAAAAGCCTCTCTATGGCCAGGGCATGACATCTAGTGCCCTCACCAATTCGTTGATATATATGTTGAAGAGGGTGGGGCTTAAGCTTCATCCTTGTCTCACCCCACGACCCTGTGGGAAGAAATGTGTGTTTTTTGCCAATTTTAACTGCACATTTGTTGTTTGTGTTCATGGATTTTATCATGTCTTATGTTTTACCCCCAACACCACTTTCCATCCATTTGTTTTGCAGACCCTCATGCCAAATTTTTTTGAAATCAACAAAACATGAGAAGACTTTGTCTTTGTGTGTTTGGTTGTCAATTAGGGTGTGCAGGGTGAATACATGGTCTGTTGTACAATAATTTGGTAAAAAGCCAATTTGACATTTGCTCAGTACATTGTTTTCATTGAGGAAATGTACGAGTCTGCTGTTAATAATAATGCAGAGGATTTTCCCAAGGTTACTGTTGACACATATTCCACGGTAGTTATTGGGGTCAAATTTGTCTCCACTTTTGTGGATTGGGGTGATCAGTCCTTGGTTCCAAATATTGGGGAAGATGCCAGAGCTAAGTATGATGTTAAAGAGTTTTAGTATAGCCAATTGGAATTTGTTGTCTGTATATTTGATCATTTCATTGAGGATACCATCAACACCACAGGCCTTTTTGGGTTGGAGGGTTTTTATTTTGTCCTGTAACTCATTCAATGTAATTGAATGGGTAATGTAATGTAATGTAATGTTATGACAGACCAGCTAGATCTACTGTCTCTATTATATTATGACAGACCAGCTAGATCAACTGTCTCTATTATATTATGACAGACCAGCTAGATCTACTGTCTCTATTATTTTATGACAGACCAGCTAGATCTACTGTCTCTATTATTTTATGACAGACCAGCTAGATCTACTGTCTCTATTATTTTATGACAGACCAGCTAGATCAAACTGTGTCTATTATATTAATGACAAACCAGCTAGATCTACTGTCTCTGGGGAAGATGTCAGATGATGTTAAAGCGTTTTGGTTTGTTACGGTTTTCTTCCGTCGAAAGAGAGTCGGACCTAAATGCAGCGTGGTAAGTTAGATACATGTTTAATAAACGAATAAACACGAAATACAAAACAACAAACGGACCTATACATCTGGTGACAACTAACACAGAGACAGGAACTCAAAGAATATGGCTGCCTAAATATGGTTCCCAATCAGAGACAACGAGAATCACCTGCCTCTGATTGAGAACCGCCTCAGGCAACCATAGACTTTGCTAGAACACCCCACTAAGCCACAATCCCAAAACCTACGAAAAAACCCCATATATAAACACAACACAAAATAAACCCATGTCACACCCTGGCCTGACCAAATAAATATATAAACACAAAATACTAAGACCAGGGCGTGACAGGTATAGTCAATTGGAATTTGTTGTGTGTATATTTGATCATTTCATTGAGGATACCATCAACACCACAGGCCTTTTTGGTTTGGAGAGGTTGTATTTTGTCCTGTGGCTCATTCAAGGTAATTAGAGAATCCAGTGGGTTCTGGACGTCTTTAATAGTTGATTATAAGATCTGTATTTGATCATGTATATGTTTTTGCTGTTTGTTCTTTGTTATTGCGCCAAAAAGATTGGAGAAATGGTTTACCCATACATCTCCATTTTGGATAGATAATTCTTCGTGTTGTTGTTTGTTTAGTGTTTTCCAATTTTCCCAGAAGTGGTTAGAGTCTATGGATTCTTCAATTACATTGAGCTGATTTCTGACATGCTGTTCCTTCTAGTGTATTTCTGTATTGTTTTAGTGATTCACCATAGTGAAGGCATAGACTCAGGTTAAGGCATATACTCAGAGCTATCTCTCTCTCTCTGTTGTCTCTCTCTCTATCTCTCAGCTCTCTCTCTCTGAGTTCTCTCTCTCTCTGTTGTCACTCTCTCTGAGTTGTCTCTCTCTCAGCTCTCTTTCTCTCAGTTGTCTCTCTCTCTTTGAGTGGTCTCTCTCTCTCTCTGAGTAGTCTCTATCTCTCTGAGTTGTCTCTCTCTCTCTCTGAGTGGTCTCTATCTCTCAGCTCTCTCTCTCTCTCTGAGTTGTCTCTCTCTCTGAGTGGTCTCGCTCTCTCTCTCTGAGTTGTCTGTCTCTCTCTCTGAGTTGTCTCTCTCTCTCTCTCTGAGTGGTCTCTATCTCTCAGCTCTCTCTCTCTGAGTTGTCTCTCTCTCTCACTGAGTTGTCTCTCTCTCTCACTGAGTTGTCTCTCTCTCACTGAGTTGTCTCTCTCTCTCACTGAGTTGTCTCTCTCTCTCTGAGTGGTCTCTATCTCTCAGCTCTTTCCTCCATTCCTTTCATCCCTGTGTCAGAGACCTACACTACAATCAATCCTTTATTTATAGCACGTTGTGTGATGGGAGGGAAACAGCTTTATTCCCTGAGAACTAGAAAAGGATTGTTTGTGGGAGGTGCTTTAGGTGCCCACTGCTTTAAGTAACAGCCCTATGGACCCTGGTCAAATGTAGTGTGCTATATTAGAGAAAAGGAATCCATGTGGGACTCAGTCAAAAGGCTTGTGTTTGTTGATTCATTATTTACTGTTGAAGCCGACTGCTGTGACATAACGACATGAATCATTTATCTCACTAGCCTCGAAATGTCAACGTCAGTCTTCGTCAATGCTCATCACCCAACTCTCTTTTCTTCTTCTCACCTCAACTCCCCTTCCCCTAACCTCCCCTTCCCCCTAATCCTCCCTTCCCCTAACCTCCCCTTCCCCTAATCTCCCCTTCCCCTAACCTCCCCTTCCCCTAATCTCCCCTTTAACCTCCCCTTCCCCTAACCTCCCCTTCCCCTAATCTTCCCTTTCCCCTAACCTCTCCTTCCCCTAATCCTCCTTCCCACTAACCTCCCCTTCCCCTAACCTCCCCTTCTCCCTAATCTCCCCTTCCCCTAACCTCCCCTTTCCCCTAACCTCTCCTTCCCCTAATCCTCCCTTCCCCTAACCTCCCCTTCCCCCTAACCTCCCCCTCCCCTAACCTCCCCTTCCCACTAACCTCTCCTTCCCCCTAATCTCCCCTTCCCCCTAACCTCCCTTTCCCACTAAC
>NC_056454.1:51138054-51160554 GCF_018296145.1 Oncorhynchus tshawytscha
CTGAAGTCCCCGATGTGTCAGAGGCAAGCGGTGATGAGAGGAGAGAGAGGGCATGGAGTCTCTTGTCCTGTCTTCCATGAGAGTTAGGTGGCCTTGTGCTAAAGAAAAGAGAGAGGAGAGAGGAGAGACTGCTGGTGGTGGGGAGAGAGGAGAGAGGAGAGAGAGGAGAGACTGCTGGTGGTGGGGAGAGAGGAGAGAGAGGAGAGAGGAGAGACTGCTGGTGGTGGGGAGAGAGGAGAGAGGAGAGAGTAGAGGAGAGAGAGGAGAGGGGAGATTGGAGAGAGGAGAGAGGAGAGAGGAGAAGGAGAGAGGAGAGAGAGGAGAGAGGAGAAAGACTGCTTGTAGCGGGGAGAGAGGAGAGAGGAGAGAGAGGAGAGAGGAGAGAGAGGAGAGACGAGAGGGGAAAGAGGTGAGAGGAGAGAGGAGACAGCTGTAGAAACTCAGTGTCCAGTCAGAAGACAGTTGTATAAACTCAATGTCCACTCAGAAGACAGATGTATAAACTCAGTGTCCAGTCAGAAGACAGCTGTAGACACTCAGTGTCCAGTCAGAAGACAGCTGTATAAACTCAGTGTCCAGTCAGAAGACAGCTGTATAAACTCAGTGTCCACTCAGAAGACAGCTGTATAAACTCAGTGTCCAGTCAGAAGACAGCTGTAGACACTCAGTGTCCAGTCAGAAGACAGCTGTAGACACTCAGTGTCCAGTCAGAAGACAGCTGTAGACACTCAGTGTCTAGTCAGAAGACAGCTGTAGACAGTAGTCAGGGAGCAGGACTTGTCATGTTGTTGTTCTGCATTCTGTTCTTGTGTCTTGTCGTGGGAATCAGACGAGAGTGTATCACTGAGCAGACCTGTACAAGCTCGCACACACGCACACACGCACACACGCGCACGCACACACACACACACAAACACACACAACCTCCCCTCTCCCATCCTCCCCTCCCCTCTCCCATCGTCCTCTCCCCTCTCCCATCCTCCATCTCCTATCCTCCCCTCCCCTCTCCCATCCTCCCCTCCGCTCTCCCATCCTCCCCTCTCCCATCCTCCCCTCCCCTCTCCTCCCCTCCCCTCTCCCATCCTACCCTCCATCTCCTATCCTCCCTCTCCCATCCTCCCCTCTCCCATCCTCCCCTCCGCTCTCCCATCCTCCCCTCTCCCATCCTCCCCTCCCGTATCCCATCCTCCCCTCCCCTCTCCCATCCTCCCTCTCCTCTCCCATCCTCCCCTCCCCTCTCCCATCCTCCCCCCCTCTCCCATCCTCCTCTCCCATCCCCTCCCCTCCCCTCTCCCATCCTCCCTCTCCTCTCCCATCCTCCCCCTCTCCCCTCTCCCATCCTCCCATTTTCCATCCCCCTCTCCCATCCTCCCCTCCCCTCTCCCATCCCCCTCTCCCATCCTCCCCCCATCCTCCAATCCTCCTCCCCCTCTCCCATCCTCCCCTCCACTCCTCCTCTCCCCATCCTCCCCTCTCCCATCCTCCACCCCCCTCTCCCATCCCCCTCTCCCATCCTCCCCTCCCCTCTCCCATCCTCCCCTCTCCTCTCCCATCCTCCCCTCCTCCACCCTCTCCCATCCTCCCCCTCTCCCATCCTCTCCTCTCCCCCCCTCTCCCATCCTCCCTCCCCTCTCCCATCCCCCCCCCTCTCCCATCCTCCCCTCCCCTCTCCAATCCTCCCCCCTCCCCTCTCCCATCCTCCATCCTCCCCCCTCTCCCATCCTCCCTCCCCTCTCCCTCCCTCCCCTCCCCCCTCCCTCCCTCTCCCTCCTCCCCCCTCTCCCATCCTCCCCTCCCCCTCCCTCCCCTCCCCTCCCCATCCTCTCCCTCTCCCATCCTCCCTCCCCTCTCCCATCCTCTCCCCTCTCCCATCCTCCCCTCCCCTCTCCCATCCTCCCCTCCCCCTCCCCATCCTCTCCCATCCTCCCCTCCTCTCTCCCATCCTCCCCTCCCCTCTCCCATCCTCCCCCTCCCCTCTCCCATCCTCCCCTCCCCTCTCCCATCCTCCCCTCCTCTCTCCCATCCTCCCCTCCTCTCTCCCATCCTCCTCCCCCTCCCCTCCCCTCCCATCCTCCTCTCCTCCTCCCATCCTCCCCTCCCCTCTCCCCCTCCCATCCTCCCTCTCTCTCCCAGCCTCCTCCCTCCCCTCCCTCCCATCCCTCCTCCCCTCTCCCATCCTCCCCTCCCCTCTCCCATCCTCCCCCTCCTCCAGCCTCCTCCCCCTCCATCCCCCTCCCCTCTCCCATCCTCCTCCCCTCTCCCATCTCCCTCCTCCCATCCTCCCTCCCCTCTCCCATCCTCCCCTCCTCTCCCATCCTCTCCCCCTCCCATCCTCCCCTCCCCTCTCCCATCCTCCCCTCCCCTCTCCCATCCTCCCCTCCTCTCTCCCATCCTCCCCTCCTCTCTCCCATCCTCCCCTCCTCCTCTCTCCCATCCTCCCCCCCTCCTCTCTCCCATCCTCCTCTCCCCTCCTCCCATCCTCTCCCATCCCCCCTCCCTCTCCCATCCGTCCCCTCTCCTCTCCCAGCCTCCTCTCCCTCTCCCATCCTCCCCTCCCCTCCCCTCTCCCATCCTCCTCTCCCCTCTCCCATCCTCCCCTCCCTCCCTCTCCCATCCGTCCCCTCTCCTCTCCCAGCCTCCTCTCCCTCTCCCATCCTCCCTCCCCTCCCTCTCCCATCCTCCCCTCCCCTCTCCCATCCATCCTCCCCTCTCCCATCCTCCCAGCCTCCTCTCCCAGCTCTCCCATCCTCCCATCCTCCCCTCCCCTCTCCCATCCTCCTCTCACTGGCAGGGAATTGTGAAACAGAGGAATAATTAATTGATTAATAAATAAAAGAGACAAGGCACGGTTGTGCAAAGCGGAGCGTGAAAGGCACCCAATCCTCTGAACTCAGATATTACAATCACTGCAGCCTCTCTATAATTCATTCCGGATTTGACAACTGTGGCAGAGGGCATGTGTGTGTGTGTGTGTGTACAAGGACTTCCAGAAACACAGGGCCATCAAGGCCTCCAATGACACTGCAGTCACACAGCGCAGGCACACAGCGCAGTCACACAGCAGACATGAGAGTTGAACCTACAACCTTGGTGTTGCCAGCATAGCGCTCCAACTCCCTGAGCCATTTTGACCTCAGCCAGCCAGCCAGTCAGCCAGCCAGCCAGCCAGCCAGCCAGCCAGCCAGCCAGCCAGCCAGCCAGCCAGCCAGCCAGCCAGTCAGCCAGCCAGTCAGCCAGCCAGCCAGCCAGTTAGCCAGCCAGCCAATCAGCCAGTCAGCCAGCCAATCAGCCAATCAGCCAGTCAGCCAGCCAGTCAGCCAGCCAGCCAATCAGCGAGTCAGCCAGTCAGCCAGCCAGCGAGCCGGCCAGGAACCTTCCCTCCTCTCCCCCCAATTGGCTTTGAGAGGGAGCCAGAGGGGAGGGACCTCTGACCTTCTCATCCAATGGGTTTTGAGAAAGAGACAAGGAGAGAGGATGCAACAAAACAAGGATATGCAATTGAGGGCAGAGGGAGCAAGTATTTGAGAGCTATACATTTTTTATAGTCTGTCCAGAAACAACCCCTAGCCTCGACTGCCTAGAGTCTAGACACTTGTGGAGATCTGAGAGGGATTGGTGAGTGTTAATATTGTGAGCGCTCCACCTTGCTCTCTGATAGGCTTGGTAGAATTGTGTCTGTATTGCTTACACCTGTCTAATTCTCTCAGATCTCCACACGTGTCTAAGGGACAAGGGGCTAGGGGTTGTTTCTGGACCCCACAACCCGTTGTGTGGGGGGTGGGGGGTGGACCTACAACACCACACTTAAGGCTGATTGGATGTTACATTCCATTGCTGCACACACACAGATGTTCACAGGTGTAAGCAGGACTAACCTATCAGGCTGATCAGACCGGTCTGGGTAGCTGGAGACAGTGAAAGGATATATAGTTGAAGTCGGAAGTTTACATGCACCTTAACCAACTACATTTACACTCAGGTTTTCACAATTCCTGACATTTAATCCTGGTAAAAATTCCCTGTTTTAGGTCAGTTAGGATCACCACTTTATTTTAAGAATGTGAAATGTCAGAATAATAGTAGAGAGAATGATTTATTTCAGCATTTATTTATTTCAACACATTCCCAGATGTTCTATAGGATTGAGGTCAGGGCTTTGTGATGGCCACTCCAATACCTTGACTTTGTTGTCCTTAAGGCATTTTGCCACAACTTTGGAAGTATGCTTGGGGTCATTGTCCATTTGGAAGACCCATTTGCGACCAAACTTTAACTTCCTGACTGATGTCTTGATGTTGCTTCAATATATCCACATAATTTTCCTTCCTCATGATGCCATCTATTTTGTGAAGTGCACCAGTCCCTCCTGCAGCAAAGAACCCCCACAACATGATGCTGCCACCTGTGCTTCACGGTTGGGATGGTGTTCTTCAGCTTGCAAGCCTCCTCCTTTCTCCTCCAAACAAAACAATGGTCATTATGGCCAAACAGTTCCATTTTTGTTTCATCAGACCAGAGGACATTTCTACAAAAAGTAGGATCTTTGTCCCCATGTGCAGTTGCAAAGAGGAGTCTGGCTTTTTATGGCGGGTTCGGAGCAGTGAATTCTTCCTTGCTGAGCGGCCTTTCAGGTTATGTCGATATAGTCGACTCGTTTTACTGTGGATGTAGATACTTTTGTGCCTGTTTCCTCCAACATCTTCACAAGGTCCTTTGCTGTTTTTCTGAAATTGATTTGCACTTTTCGCACCAAAGTATGGTCATCTCTAGGAGACAGAACGCGTCTCCTTCCTGAACGTTATGACGGCTGCGTGGTCCCATGGTGTTTATACTTGCGTACTATTGTTTGTACAGATGAACGTGGTACCTTCAGGTGTTTGTAAATTTCTCCCAAGGATGAACCAGATCTGTGAGGGTCTACCATTTTTTTTCTGAGGTCTTGGCTGATTTCTTTTGATTTTCCCATGATGTTTATACTTGCGTACTATTGTTTGTACAGATGAACGTGGTACCTTCAGGCGTTGGGAAATTGCTCCCAAGGATGACCCAGACTTGTAGTCGTCTACAATTTTTTTTCTGAGGTCTTGGTTGATTTGGTGTAATTACAGAATGAGTACGTGACTAGAGCAGAATGACATGGTGTAATTACAGCTCCCTGTATGTGGTCCTCTGGTACAGATATCCATGAGATCCCATAGCTGCCATCAGTTCTTAGAATGTAAATTCTGACTTCATCACTTCCTGCCTGTATATTCTCTCTTGACTGTCGGGTCTGTGAAGGTGACTCAGCTTCTCGCTCTGTGCCCCGTCACTGCTGACACACCCCTAAAGTCACCTAAAGGTTTTAACGTCACAGCAATAACATAGTGACAGGCCCTGACCTTTAACTGAATAGCTCCTTAAGGAGAGATGATGGCTCATTAATTGTTTAGTCTGGGCAGACGGTAGTGGGAGACAGAGGTGGGAGAGGGGAGGGAGAGAGGAGAAAGAAGGGGGGAAGAGAGTAGGAAGAGAGGAGGGAGAGAGGAGGAAGAGAGGAGAGAAGGGGGCAAGAGAGGAGGAAGAGAGGAGGGAGAGATGAGAGAAGAGGGGAAGAGAGGAGAAAGAGAGGAGGGAGAGAAGAGGAGGAAGAGAGGAGGAAGAGACGAGAGAAGGGGGAAGAGAGGAGATAGAGAGGAGCGAGAGAGGAGAGAAGGGGGAAGAGATGAGGAAGACAGGAGGGAGAGAGGAGGGAGAGAGGAGGGAGAGATGAGAAAAGGGGGAAGAGAGGAGAAAGAGAGGAGGGAGAGAAGAGGAAGAGATGAGAGAAGGGGGAAGGGAAGAGGAGGGGAGAAAGAGAATGGGGAGGGAGAGAGGAGAGAAGGGGGAAAGAGAGGAAGAGAGAGGGAGGGGGAGGGGGAAGAGAGGAGAAAGAGAGGAGAGAAGGGGGAGGAGAGGAGAGGAGGAAGAGAGGAGGAGGAAGAGACGAGGAAGAGAATATAGAAAGGAGGAGAGAGATGAGGGAGCTAGGAAGGAGAGAGGGGGAGAGAAGAGAGAGGGAGATGACTGTCAGGTTGTGGAGCAGGTAGAGGACTGACTAAGGGCATAATCCTAACTTGACATCTGTACTCCTATCTTGATGAGCTCTTAAATCTTGAATTGATGTCAGTGCATGAAAACTTAAGCTACAGCAGTGGATTCAGCCCTTACTGACTGGCTGACTCTGTTTTACTGACTGACTGACTCTGTTTTACTGACTGACTGACTCTGTTTTACTAACTGACTGACTCTCTGACCGACTGTCTGTTGGTACTGATGCTTCCTCTCTCTCCCTCCTCCCAGGTCTGTCTGGGGGGTTAATTGCAGTTTCAAAGGGCAACAGATTGATACAGTTTAAATACAGTTTAATGTCAAAACCAACCGGTGGCAGCTGGAGCTACTATTTCATGTCTGGGTTTATTCATTTCCTAATATATTACAAATGGCTCCCTCTCAGATATATTTATATATTTGTATAGGGTGCTGAAGTAGCTGTGTGATTAGCGCTTCTCTTCACGTATTGGCCAATTAATTAAGTCTTGAACTGTAAAGAGTAATTAAAACTAATGATGTTAGTAAGGACTGACAGTCATTAGTCCTGTAGTTCCTACACTGTACTGATGTTAGTAAGGACTGACAGTCATTAGTCCTGTAGTTCCTACACTGTGCTGATGTTAGTAAGGACTGACAGTCATTAGTCCTGTAGTTCCTACACTGTACTGATGTTAGTAAGGACTGACAGTCATTAGTCATGTAGTTCCTACACTGTAATGATGTTAGTAAGGACTGACAGTCATTAGTCCTGTAGTTCCTACACTGTACTGATGTTAGTAAGGACTGACAGTCATTAGTCCTGTAGTTCCTACACTGTAATGATGTTAGTAAGGACTGACAGTCATTAGTCCTGTAGTTCCTACACTGTACTGATGTTAGTAAGGACTGACAGTCATTAGTCCTGTAGTTCCTACACTGTAATGATGTTAGTAAGGACTGACAGTCATTAGTCCTGTAGTTCCTACACTGTACTGATGTTAGTAAGGACTGACAGTCATTAGTCCTGTAGTTCCTACACTGTAATGATGTTAGTAAGGACTGACAGTCATTAGTCATGTAGTTCATACACTGTAATGATGTTAGTAAGGACTGACAGTCATTAGTCCTGTAGTTCCTACACTGTAATGATGTTAGTAAGGACTGACAGTCATTAGTCCTGTAGTTCCTACACTGTACTGATGTTAGTAAGGACTGACAGTCATTAGTCCTGTAGTTCCTACACTGTAATGATGTTAGTAAGGACTGACAGTCATTAGTCCTGTAGTTCCTACACTGTACTGATGTTAGTAAGGACTGACATATAGACACTAAAACTACTGATACAGATAGACACCAACACTACTGATACAGATAGACACCAACACTACCGATACAGATGGACACCAACAATACTGATACATATAGACACCAACACTACTGATGCAGATAGACACCAACACTACTGATACATATAGACACCAACACTACTAATACAGACACCAACACTGCTGATACAGACACCAACACTAGTGATACAGATAGACACCAACACTACTGATACAGATAGACACCAACACTAGTGATACAGATAGACACCAACACTAGTGATACAGATAGACACCAACACTACTGATACAGATAGACACCAACACTACTGATACAGATAGACACCAACACTACTGATACAGATAGACACCAACACTAGTGATACAGATAGACACCAACACTAGTGATACAGATAGACACTAACACTAGGGATACAGATAGACACCAACACTACTGATACAGATAGACACCAACACTAGTGATACAGATAGACACTAACACTAGTGATACAGATAGACACCAACACTACTGATACAGATAGACACCAACACTACTGATACAGACACCAACACTACTAATACAGATTGACACCAACACTACTGATACAGATAGACACCAACACTAGTGATACAGATAGACACTAACACTAGTGATACAGATAGACACCAACACTACTGATACAGATAGACACCAACACTACTGATACAGATAGACACCAACACTACTAATACAAACACCAACACTACCGATACAGATAGACACCAACACTACTGATACAGATTGACACCAACACTACTGATACAGATAGACACCAACACTACTGATACAGATAGACACCAACACTAGTGATACAGATATACACCAACACTACTGTTACAAACACCAACACTACTAATACAGATAGACACCAACACTACTAATACATATAGACACCAACACTACTGATACAGATAGACACCAACACTACTGATACAGATAGACACCAACACTAGTGATACAGATATACACCAATACTACTAATACAGATAGACACAACACTACTAATACAGATAGACACCAACACTACTGATACAGATAGACACCAACACTAGTGATACAGATAGACACTAACACTAGTGATACAGATAGACACCAACACTACTGATACAGATAGACACCAACACTACTGTTGCAGACACCAACACTACTAATACAGATTGACACCAACACTACCGATACAGATAGACACCAACACTACTGATACAGATTGACACCAACACTACTGATACAGATAGACACCAACACTACTGATACAGATAGACACCAACACTACTGATACAGATAGACACCAACACTACTAATACATATAGACACCAACACTACTGATACAGATAGACACCAACACTAGTGATACAGATAGACACCAACACTACTGATACAGATAGACACCAACACTAGTGATACAGATATACACCAACACTACTGTTACAAACACCAACACTACTAATACAGATAGACACCAACACTAGTGATACAAATATACACCAACACTACTGTTACAGACACCAACACTACTAATACATATAGACACCAACACTACTGTTAGACACCAACACTACTAATACAGATAGACACCAACACTACTAATACAGATAGACACCAACACTACTAATACAGATAGACACCAACACTACTGTTACAGACACCAACACTACTAATACAGATAGACACCAACACTACTGTTACAGACACCAACACTACTAATACTTATAGACACCAATACTACTAAGACAGATAGACACCAACACTACTAATACAGATAGACACCAACACTACTGATACAGATAGACACCAACACGACTGATACAGATAGACACCAACACTACTGATACAGATAGACACCAACACTACTGTTACAGACACCAACACTACTAATACATATAGACACCACCACTACTGTTACAGAGAGACACCAACACTACTGTTACAGACACCAACACTACTAATACAGATAGACACCAACACTACTGTTACAGACACCAACACTGCTGTTACAGATTGACACCAACACTACTGTTACAGACACCAACAGTACTAATACATATAGACACCAACACTAATGTTACAGACACCAACACTACTGTTACAGATAGACACCAACACTACTGTTACAGACACCAACACTACTGTTACAGACACCAACACTACTGATACAGATAGACACCAACACTACTAATACATATAGACACCAACACTACTGATACAGATAGACACCAACACTACTGTTACAGACACCAACACTACTAATACAAATAGACACCAACACTACTAATACATATAGACACCAACACTACTGATACAGATAGTCACCAACACAACTGTTACAGACACCAACACTACTAATACATATAGACACCAACACTACTGTTACAGACACCAACACTACTAATACAGATAGACACCAACAATACTGTTACAGACAGACACCAACACTACTAATACAGATAGACACCAACACTACTGTTACAGACACCAACACTACTAATACATATAGACACCAACACTACTGTTACAGACACCAACACTACTAATACAGATATACACCAACACTACTAATACAGATAGACACCAATACTACTAATACATATAGACACCAACACTACACTAATACAGATATACACCAACACTACTGATACAGGTAGACACCAACACTACTGATACAGATAGACACCAACACTACTGATACAGATAGACACCAACACTACTGATACAGATAGACACCAACACTACTAATACAGACACCAACACTACTGATACAGATATACACCAATACTACTAATACAGATAGACACCAACACTACTGATACATATAGACGCCAACACTACTGATACAGATAGACACCAACACTACTAATACATATAGACACCAACACTACTGATACATATAGACACCAACACTACTGATACAGATAGACACCAACACTACTAATACAGACACCAACACTACTGATACAGATATACACCAATACTACTAATACAGATAGACACCAACACTACTGATACAGATAGACACCAACACTACTGATACAGATAGACACCAACACTACTGATACAGATAGACACCAACACTACTAAAACAGATAGACACCAACACTACTGATACAGACACCAACACTACTAATACAGATAGACACCAACACTACTGATACAGATAGACACCAACACTACTGATACAGATAGACACCAACACTACTGATACAGATAGACACCAACACTACTGATACAGATAGACACCAACACTACTGATACAGATAGACACCAACACTACTGATACATACAGACGCCAACACTACTGATACAGATAGACACCAACACTACTGATACAGATAGACACCAACACTACTAATACAGATAGACACCAACACTACTGATACAGATAGACACCAACACTACTGATACAGATAGACACCAACACTACTGATACATACAGACGCCAACACTACTGATACAGATAGACACCAACACTACTGATACAGATAGACACCAACACTACTGATACAGATATACACCAACACTACTGATACAGATAGACACCAACACTACTGATACAGATAGACACCAACACTACTGGTACAGATAGACACCAACACTGCCGATACAGATAGACACCAGCACTACTGATACAGATAGACACCAACACTACTGATACAGATAGACACCAACACTACTGATACAGATAGACACCAACACTACTAATACATATAGACACCAACACTACTAATACAGACACCAACACTGCTGATACAGACACCAACACTACTAATATATATATATATATATATATATATATATATATATATATATATATATATATATATATATATATATATATTTGTATGTTTGTTAAAACTGCTTTTTGTAAGTAATTAACTCTCCTCTCCAAATTCAGCTGGAATATTGCCCTAAAGGATTTAATGTGACTGGTTGACGATATGACATTGACAAGTCTCGTCTTGCGCTGCACAGAGTATCAGATCTCAACAACAACAATGGTTTCAATTCGTTGATTAAATGTTTGTTGTTGCGGGACAAAATGGGGGACTGTCACCCGAACACATGCACACTAGACCAAGCACCACTCACACAGCCCACCAATCAAGATGACTCATGGAGACTCACAACACAGCCCAGCAGGTACAGTTGGGTGATTCCTCCAGCCAGACCACCCTGATGTGATGAGGTAGTGTGGGGTGATTCCTCCAGCCAGACCACCCTGATGTGATGAGGTAGTGTGGGGTGATTCCTCCAGCCAGACCACCCTAATGTGATGAGGTAGTGTGGGCTGATTCCTCCAGCCAGACCACCCTGATGTGATGAGGTAGTGTGGGGTGATTCCTCCAGCCAGACCACCCTGATGTGATGAGGTAGTGTGGGGTGATTCCTCCAGCCAGACCACCATGATGTGATGAGGTAGTGTGGGGTGATTCCTCCAGCCAGACCACCCTGATGTGATGAGGTAGTGAGGGGTGATTCCTCCAACCAGACCACCCTGATGTGATGAGGTAGTGTGGGGTGATTCCTCCAACCAGACCACCCTGATGTGATGAGGTAGTGGGGGTGATTCCTCCAACCAGACCACCCTGATGTGATGAGGTAGTGTGGGGTGATTCCTCCAGCCAGACCACCCTGATGTGATGAGGTAGTGTGGGCTGATTCCTCCAGCCAGACCACCCTGATGTGATGAGGTAGTGTGGGCTGATTCCTCCAGCCAGACCACCCTGATGTGATGAGGTGGTGTGGGGTGATTCCTCCAACCAGACCACCCTGATGTGATGAGGTAGTGTGGGGTGATTCCTCCAGCCAGACCACCCTGATGTGATGAGGTAGTGTGGGCTGATTCCTCCAGCCAGACCACCCTGATGTGATGAGGTAGTGTGGGGTGATTCCTCCAGCCATACCACCCTGATGTGATGAGGTAGTGTGGGGTGATTCCTCCAACCAGACCACCCTGATGTGATGAGGTAGTGTGGGGTGATTCCTCCAGCCAGACCACCCTGATGTGATGAGGTAGTGTGGGTTGATTCCTCCAGCCAGACCACCCTAATGTGATGAGGTAGTGGTACTTCAGTTCCTTTACATCGGCCACGGGGCAACTCTCCCTCTCTCACAAACACACCCAGTACGCCATCATCCTGCTGGTCTCCATAAGGACTGGTTTTATCCTCTGTTAGCATTCTTTAAACAGTTTGCACAAGGCCATGTGCTCTGAGATCGTTTCCAGCTGTGTTGAGCTAGAGAGAAAGAGAAAGTGTGTGTGAGTAAGTGAGTGAGTGCTTCTGTATTTGTCTGTGTGTGTGGCAGTACTGTCGCAGTGGTTTCCCTTTTATGGTGGAGAGAGAGAGCTATGTGGTGCAGAGAGAGAGGGAGACACAGAGAGAAAGAGAGAGAGAGAGAGAGAGTTATGTGGTGCAGAGAGAGAGAGACACAGAGAGAGAGAGACACACACACAGAGAGAGAGAGAGACACAGAGAGAGAGAGAGACAGAGAGAGAGAGATATGTGGTGCAGAGAGAGAGAGACACAGAGAGAGAGAGAGAGAGAGAGACTTTAAAACTCTATAAACGTACACTCAGAAGCAAAAAAGCACAGTACGACAGCAAGCAGCTGACACGAATTGAGGAGTCCCATAAACACAAACAACTTCTGGCAAAATTGGAAAAAACTAAAAAAATCTAAACAAGAGGAATTAGCGATACAGAATGGTGACATATGGACAACCCATTTTAAAACACTCTACAACACCGTTCAAATTGACACAAACGCAGAACAACGCCAAATTCATGAGAAGTTGGAATGGATTAGAAAAAGCTATAAAGGACTATAAAAATCCACTGGACTCCCCAATTACAGACCAGGAGCTCTATAACAAACTAAACTATTACTGACCAGGAGCTCTATAAGATACTAAACTATTACAGACCAGGAGCTCTATAAGAAACTTCAAGCTCTCGAATTTAAAAAGGCATGTGGACCTGATGGCATCCTAAATGAGATACAAAACTCACTAGTGCAAAATTTCAATTGGTTATATTAAAACGGTTTAATTTGATCCTGAGTGTAGGTTATTTCCCTGACATCTGGAATCAAGGACTCATAACCCCAATCTTTAAGAACAGAGACAAATTTGACACTAACAATTACAGAGGCATTTGTGTGAACAGTAACCTGGGGCAGGTTTTCTGTAATATTATAAATGTAAGAGTTCTAAACTTCCTTAATAAGCACAATGTCTTGAGTAAAAGCCTAATTGGATTTATACCAAAACATCGCACAACTAATCATATTTACACCCCACACAACCTGATAGATAAACATGTCCACCAAAATAATACCAAAATATACGCTTGCTTTATCGACTTCCAAAAAGCATTTGATTCTATTTGGCATACAGGACTGTTCTATAAAGTTATTGAAAGTGGTGTAGGGGGTAAAACATGACATAATTAAATCAATGTATACTGGCAATACGTGCAGCATTAAAATTGGTAAGAAAATAACAGAATTCTTTAACCAGGGGTGGGGCCTTCGCCAGGGTTGCAATATGAGCCCTGCACCCTTCAATATTTACATCAACGAATTGGCCACTATTCTAGAAAAATCCTCAGCCCCTGGTGTTAGTCTCCACAATTCAGAAGTTAAATGACTACTCTTCGCAGATGACCTATGCCTGCTGTCAACCACAGCACATGGCCAACAGCAGAGCCTGGACCTGCTAGAGCAGTACTGCCAGACCTGGGCCCTGGCAGTAAACCCCAAAAAGACTAAAATAATGATTTTCCAGAGAAGATCCAGATCTCAGGGAATTAGACTAAAGTTCTCAATTGGTACAAAATATATAGAGTACTGCACACACTACAATTACTTAGGTTTAAAAATAAGCTCAACTGGACACCTTAATGAGGCAGTGAATGAGCTGAGAGAGAAAGCACGCAGGGCATTCTACACCATTAAAAAGCTCATTCAAATTGAAATACGCAAATAGGCAGAGTGAGACTGAGGACGACAGGCAGAGTGAGACTGAGGACGACAGGCAGAGTGAGACTGAGGACGACAGGCAGAGTGAGACTGAGGACGACAGGCAGAGTGAGACTGAGGACGACAGGCAGAGTGAGACTGAGGACGACAGGCAGAGTGAGACTGAGGACGACAGGCAGAGTGAGACTGAGGACGACAGGCAGAGTGAGACTGTACTGTGGTGGGTTGGCTCAACGCTGTGTGATACTGCAGGCTGCCATGTCACTGAGAGTAGACATCCATCAAGAGAGGGATGTGTGTACTGATGACTCCCGACCTCCCTATCTCCATACCGCCATACTTCCCAACCTCCTGACCTCCCGACCTCCCGACCTCCCTACCTCCCTATCTCCATACCGCCATACCTCCCAACCTCCCGACCTCCCTACCTCCCTATCTCCATACCGCCATACCTCCCGACCTCCCTACCTCCCGACCTCCCGACCTCCCTACCTCCCTACCTCCATACCTCCGACCTCCCTACCTCCATACCTCCGACCTCCCTGGCTCACACGGTAGAGATGTGTTGTTGTTTACACTACGACCTCACACGGTAGAGATGTGTTGTTGTTTACACTATGACCTCACACGGTAGAGATGTGTTGTTGTTTACACTACGACCTCACACGGTAGAGATGTGTTGTTGTTTACACTATGACCTCACGCGGTAGAGATGTGTTGTTGTTTACACTACGACCTCACACGGTAGAGAGGTGACACAGACTCTTGTTGTTGGTTCTCAGGGGTTTAGTGTAAAGCAGAGGTCTAATTTCCTACAATTGTAGGATAAAGTGAATCATCCTCTCTGCTCTTTTCTCCTCTCTATAGAAATGACTACTCTTCCAGACACTGCCACAACCCCACTGCCTAGACTAGAGGAGACCACCGCTGCCTTGAGAGGACCAGGTACACGCTGTAACACACGCACACAGGGCTACAGGGCCTCACCGTGGTGTAAGGCTCAGACACGTATTGATCACGATCTGTCTGATCAGCATCATTGATTGAGCTACCTATCCTGTGCTCCAATGAGGATGTGGTTAGTCCACTGTGTGTGCACTGGATTTGTGCTCTTATGTGTTTTCAACTAATAGCAGCGTAAACTGACGCTCCGTCCCAGAAATGAGCTGTCTCTCTTCTAACATTATGCCGCTAACATTATGCCGCTAACATTATAGTGCTAACATTATAGTGCTAACATTATAATGCTAACATTATGCCGCTAACATTATAATGCTAACATTATGCAGCTAACATTATAATGCTAACATTATGCTGCTAACATTATAATGATAACATTATGCTGCTAACATTATAATGCTAACATTATGCCGCTAACATTATAATGCTAACATTATGCCGCTAACATTATAATGCTAACATTCTGTCGCTAACATTATAATGCTAACATTATGCCGCTAACATTATAATGCTAACATTATAGTGCTAACATTATGCCGCTAACATTACGATGCTAACATTATGCCGCTAACATTATAATGCTAACATTATGCCGCTAACATTACGATGCTAACATTATGCCGCTAACATTATAATGCTAACATTATGCCGCTAACATTATAATGCTAACATTACGTTGTATGTGTGTGTCTCTGCTTCTCTCTTCTCTGCTGATTTCTGAGGGGTGATTCCAGGGTGTAGGGCTCCATGCTGATGAGGCTAACTGTAGCTAGCGTTAGCCCAGCACTCCTGTTGTTTAATCTATAATCTAGACCTCTATCAGTAGGTGTCAGGGCTCAGCGCTAATGCTGCATGCTAATCTCTAACAAGCCTCGTTCAAGGCCATGGGTGTGAGTTCTCCCAAAAGGAGTGTAGGAAACTTGGAACTAACAGCACCGTGGTAGGAACTAGGCTAAATGTAATGGGTTTAACTTATCTTGTTATCACTCTCTCTCCTTTTCCCTCTCTACCCCTCCTCTTTAGGCACTACTGTGTGGTCTCTGGGTGGTCTGTGTGACTTTGAGTCCAGTCTGTGTGGCTGGATCCCAGACAGCATGTCAGAGCTGAGCTGGTCTCTCCACAGCGGCAGCCTCTCGTCTGGTCTAACACCCAGTCTGGATCTACCTCTCTCTCTGCCCAAAGACGGTCAGTACCACTCACATTTACAGTCATCTGGTCATCACTGGATAGGAGGACACACTGACATTTATAGAGAGGTGACACCTGGTATTAACATGGTCAGCTGGTCTTCACTGGATAGGAGATACACTGACATTTATAGAGAGGTGACATCTGGTTTTATTATGGTCATCTGGTCTTCACTGGATAGGAGACACACTGACATTTATTTTATTTTACTAGGCAAGTCAGTTAAGAACAAATTATTTTTTTCAATGATGGCCTAGAAACAGTGGGTTAACTGCCTGTTCAGGGGCAGAAGGACAGATTTTAACCTTGTCAGCTTGGGGATTTGAACTTGCAACCTTCCGGTTACTAGTAAAATGCTCTAACCACTAGGCTACCCTGCCTAGAGAGGTGACAGCTGGTTTTATCATGGTCATCACTGGACAGGAAAAACACTGACATTTATAGAGAGGTGAGCTGGTATTATCATGGTCAGCTGGTCATCACTGGATAGGAGACACACTGACATTTATAGAGAGGTGACAGCTGGTTTTTGGATCCTGGATCTGTCAGAATCCATGCTGAAATGGGGTGTCTCTGCATATTATGCGTTGGAATATGGTCTAATGGCCACATCATTTATAGGCATATTAATCAGACCCTGAAGCCCACAGTAACATGTATCCCTCTTTATGGCAGTGTACAGCCTTCTGCCCTACCCCCCCCATGACTTTTGCCCCAACCCCCTCATATGCCTTCCGCCCTACCCCCCCTATGCCCCCCTATGCCTTCCGCCCTACCCCCTATGCCCCCTATGCCTTCCCCCCTATGCCTTCCGCCCTACCTCCCCCACTATGCCTTCCGCCCTACCTCCCCCTATGCCTCCCCCTCCTATGCCTTCCACCACATCCCCTCCTATGACCTTCCGCCCCATCCCCTCCTATGCCTTCCGCCCCATCCCCTACTATGCCTTCCGCCCTACCCCCCCTATGCCTTCCGCCCCATCCCCTACTATGCCTTCAGCCCCATCCCCTCCTATGCCTTCCGCCCCATCCCCTACTATGCCTTCAGCCCCATCCCCTCCTATGCCTTCCGCCCCATCCCTCCTATGCCTTCCGCCTCATCCCCTCCTTCTGTCACTCCACCTGTATCTACCTGTATCTACCTGTATCTACCTCTATCTACCTGTATCTACCTGTATTTACCTGTATCTACCTGTATCTACCGCTATCTACCTGTATCCACCTGTATCCACTTGTATCTACATCTATCTACCTGTATCCACCTGTATCCACTTGTATCTACCTGTATCTACCTGTATCTGCCTCGATCTACCTGTATCTACCTCTATCTACCTGTATCCACCTGTATCCACTTGTATCTACATCTATCTACCTGTATCCACCTGTATCCACTTGTATCTACCTGTATCTACCTGTATCTACCTCTATCTACCTGTATCTACCTGTATCTACCTCTATCTACCTACATCTGCCTGTATCTACCTGTATCTGCCTGTATCTACCTGTATCTACCTGTATCTGCCTCTATCTACCTGTATCTACCTATATATACCTCTATATACCTGTATCCACCTACCTACCTCTATCTACCTGTATCTACCTGTATCTACCTGCATCTACTTCTACCAACCTGTATCTACCTGTATCTACCTGTATCTACCTGTACCTACCTGTATCTACCTGCATCTACTTCTACCTACCTGTATCTACCTGTATCTACCTCTATCTACCTGTATCTACCTGTATCTGCCTCTATCTACCTGTATCTACCTGTATCCACCTGTACCTACCTCTATCTACCTGTATCTACCTCTATCTACCTGTATCTACCTCTATCTACCTGATACATCTGTATCTACCTGTATCTACCTGCATCTACTTCTACCTACCTGTATCTACCTCTATCTACCTGTATCCACCTGTATATACCTGTATCTACCTGTATCTACCTGTACCTACCTGTATCTACCTGCATCTACTTCTACCTACCTGTATATACCTCTATCTACCTGTATCTACCTGTATCTACCTGTATCTACCTGTACCTACCTCTATCTACCTGTTATCTACCTGCATCTACTTTTACCTACCTGTATCTACCTGTATCTACCTGTATCTACCTGTATCTACCTGTATCTGCCTCTATCTACCTGTATCTACCTGTATCCACCTGTAGCTACCTCTATCTACCTGTATCTACCTCTATCTACCTGTATCTACCTCTATCTACCTGATACATCTGTATTTACCTGTATCTACCTGCATCTACTTCTACCTACCTGTATCTACCTCTATCTACCTGTATCTACCTCTATCTACCTGTATCTGCCTCTATCTACCTGTATCTACCTGTATCCACATGTATCCACTTGTATCTACCTGTATCTGCCTCTATCTACCTGTATCTACCTGTATCTACCTGTATCTGCCTCTATCTACCTACATCTACCTCTATCTACCTCTATCTACCTGTATCTACCTGTATCTGCCTCTATCTACCTGTATCTACCTCTATCTACCTGTATCTACCTGTATCCACCTCTATCTACCTGTATCCACCTGTACCTACCTCTATCTAACTGTATCTACCTCTATCTACCTGTATCTACCTGTATCCACCTGTACCTACCTCTATCTACCTGTATCTACCTCTGTCTACCTGTATCTACCTCTATCTACCTGTATATACCTGTATCTACCTCTATCTTCCTATCTAACTGTACCTTCCTCTATCTACCTCTATCTACCTGTATCTACCTGTATCCACCTGTACCTACCTCTATCTACCTGTATCTACCTCTATCTACCTGTATCTACCTCTATCTACTTGTATATACCTGTATCTACCTCTATCTTCCTATCTACCTGTACCTTCCTCTATCTACCTGTATCAACCTGTATCTACCTATATCTACCTGTATCTACCTCTATCTACCTGTATCTACCTGTATCAACCTGTATCTACCTCTATCTACCTGTATCTACCTGTATCCACCTGTATCTACCTCTATCTACCTGTATATACCTGTATCTACCTCTATCTTCCTATCTACCTGTACCTTCCTCTATCTACCTCTATCTACCTGTATCTACCTGTATCCACCTGTACCTACCTCTATCTACCTGTATATACCTCTATCTACCTGTATCTACCTCTATCTACCTGTATCTACCTCTATCCACCTGTATCAACCTGTATGTACCTGTATCTACCTGTACTGCCTCTATCTACCTGTATCTACCTCTATCTACCTGTATCTACCTCTATCCACCTGTATCTACCTCTATCTACCTGTATCTACCTCTATCCACCTGTATCAACCTGTATCTACCTGTATCTACCTGTATCTGCCTCTATCTACCTGTATCTACCTCTATCTACCCGTATCTACCTCTATCTACCTGTATCTACCTGTATCTGCCTCTATCTACCTGTATCTACCTCTATCTACCTGTATCTACCTATATCTACCTGTATCTACCTGTATCTGCCTCTATCTACCTGTATCTACCTCTATCTACCTGTATCTACCTGTATCCACCTCTATCTACCTGTATCCACCTGTACTTACCTCTATCTACCTGTATCTACCTCTATCTACCTGTATCCACCTGTACCTACCTCTATCTACCTGTATCTACCTGTATCTACCTGTATCTACCTCTATCTACCTGTATATACCTGTATCTACCCGTATCTACCTCTATCTACCTGTATCTACCTGTATCTGCCTCTATCTAACTGTATCTACCTCTATCTACCTGTATCTACCTATATCTACCTGTATCTACCTGTATCTACCTCTATCTACCTGTATCTACCTGTATCCACCTCTATCTACCTGTATCCACCTGTACTTACCTCTATCTACCTGTATCTACCTCTATCTACCTGTATCCACCTGTACCTACCTCTATCTACCTGTATCTACCTCTATCTACCTGTATCTACCTCTATCTACCTGTATATACCTGTATCTACCTCTATCTTCCTATCTACCTGTACCTTCCTCTATCTACCTCTATCTACCTGTATCTACCTGTATCCACCTGTACCTACCTCTATCTACCTGTATCTACCTCTATCTACCTGTATCTACCTCTATCTACCTGTATATACCTGTATCTACCTCTATCTTCCTATCTACCTGTACCTTCCTCTATCTACCTGTATCAACCTGTATCTACCTCTATCTACCTGTATCTACCTCTATCCACCTGTATCTACCTCTATCTACCTGTATCTACCTCTATCTACCTGTATCCACCTGTATCAACCTGTATCTACCTCTATCTTCCTATCTACCTGTACCTACCTCTATCTACCTCTATCTACCTGTATCTACCTGTATCCACCTGTATCAACCTGTATCTACCTCTATCTACCTGTATCTACCTCTATCTACCTGTATCTACCTGTATCCACCTGTACCTACCTCTATCTACCTGTATCTACCTCTATCTACCTGTATCTACCTCTATCTACCTGTATATACCTGTATCTACCTCTATCTTCCTATCTACCTGTACCTTCCTCTATCTACCTCTATCTACCTGTATCTACCTGTATCCACCTGTACCTACCTCTATCTACCTGTATCTACCTCTATCTACCTGTATCTACCTCTATCTACCTGATACATCTGTATCTACCTGTATCTACCTCTATCTACCTGTATCTACCTCTATCCACCTGTATCTACCTCTATCTACCTGTATCTACCTCTATCTACCTGTATCTACCTCTATCCACCTGTATCTACCTCTATCTACCTGTATCTACCTCTATCTACCTGTATATACCTGTATCTACCTCTATCTTCCTATCTACCTGTACCTTCCTCTATCTACCTGTATCAACCTGTATCTACCTCTATCTACCTGTATCTACCTCTATCCACCTGTATCTACCTGTATCTACCTCTATCTACCTGTATCCACCTGTATCTACCTCTATCTTCCTATCTACCTGTACCTACCTCTATCTACCTCTATCTACCTGTATCTACCTCTATCCACCTGTATCAACCTGTATCCACCTGTATCAACCTGTATCTACCTCTATCTACCTGTATCTACCTCTATCTACCTGTATCTACCTGTATCCACCTGTACCTACCTCTATCTACCTGTATCTACCTCTATCTACCTGTATCTACCTCTATCTACCTGTATATACCTGTATCTACCTCTATCTTCCTATCTACCTGTACCTTCCTCTATCTACCTCTATCTACCTGTATCTACCTGTATCCACCTGTACCTACCTCTATCTACCTGTATCTACCTCTATCTACCTGTATCTACCTCTATCTACCTGTATATACCTGTATCTACCTCTATCTTCCTATCTACCTGTACCTTCCTCTATCTACCTGTATCAACCTGTATCTACCTCTATCTACCTGTATCTACCTCTATCCACCTGTATCTACCTCTATCTACCTGTATCTACCTGTATCTACCTCTATCCACCTGTATCTACCTCTATCTACCTGTATCTACCTCTATCTACCTGTATCTACCTCTATCTACCTCTATCTTCCTATCTACCTGTACCTTCCTCTATCTACCTGTATCAACCTGTATCTACCTCTATCTACCTGTATCTACCTCTATCCACCTGTATCTACCTCTATCTACCTGTATCTACCTCTATCTACCTGTATCCACCTGTATCAACCTGTATCTACCTCTATCTACCTGTATCTATCTCTATCTTCCTATCTACCTGTACCTACCTCTATCTACCTCTATCTACCTGTATCTACCTCTATCCACCTGTATCAACCTGTATCCACCTGTATCAACCTGTATCTACCTCTATCTACCTGTATCTACCTCTATCCACCTGTATCTTCTCCACATCCACTTCTCCACACAACTCCACATCTCCTGTCCCATGGGCCCTGCCTTAACACCACTAAGATGCTATTGTTCTCTCTCTCTCTCGCTTCCTTCTC